>NW_005871110.1:5110088-5114240 GCF_000147115.1 Myotis lucifugus | reverse complement strand
CCAAGAGTGACATAGAGCCTTGGTGAAAATTTGCTTAGCTATTTTAAATATGTTTTCTATTTTATTTATGAGAGAGAGAGAGAGAGAGAGAAAAAGAAAGAAAGAGAGAGAGAGGGGAAGGGAGAGGGATAGAGAAATAGAACCATCAATGAGAGAGAGACATCCATCCTCTGCTTCATGCACACCCCCTGCTGGGTATTGAGCCTGCAATCTGGGCATGTGCCTTGACGGGGAATTGAACTGGGGCCTCTTGACTTACGGGTCAGTTCTCAGCCACTGAGCCACACTGGCCGAGCCGCTTAGCTATTTTAGAACATGAAGAGAGAGTGAAAAAAAAGAAAGTAGCAAGGTGGGAGAGGAGAAGCGTTTAGAAGGCCTCAAAAAAGGGTTACAAATATAAATTCTTTTAAAATAGAAGCTGGTAAGAATACCCTTGCATGAGAAAGCAAGATGCAAGGCGATAGAGAATGGTAGAGCCTGTGGCTCCTTATATAAGGAATACAATTCATTTCCTGAAGAAGTATTTTGGTAGACTCGATCAGGCTTTCAGTATGCCACTCCTAGCCTGAAAGAATAATAATATACTTAAGTTAAATTTAAGAAGCAATTGGAACAAGAATTTATTACTGATTCAAATATACATAGAAAACTCTTGTTAGTACAAGTTTCTCAGAAAATATGGACTCAGTTTCAAGACATGTGGGTAATCGATTACTGTCCCAGGATAATGGATCCTAATGCAGCTTCAAAGTGTGGCTTTGGTAAGAATTTGAGACATTGTGTTCAAGGGGGTAAACCAGTCTCCTAGGTGGTATAGCCGAGTGGGTAAGACAACACATGAAAAGATTCCAGGTTATGAATGGGGGAGAGATGGAACAGTTTTATGAAACCTGTCTATTAGTACCCGGACCTCTAGACAGTGGCCTGGATGTGGGGTACAGATTCCTCCACTCCATCCCTGGACTCTGGGAACAGGCAAGGACCAGACCGAGGGACTGGGTTAAATGCAGGCCCCAAGTCTAGAAAGAAACTTGGTCTAGAACAAGAATCAGTAGGCAGGTAATGAAGCAGGGGTCAAGATGGATATGTTACCAGAGGAAGACCAGTCTGGAAATAGGTTCTCACATGTGTCATGGGAAAGGAACTTCAGGGACACGTGTGTAAGAAGATTTGAGGGATAGCAGTGTCACTGTAAGAAACAATCAAACCTGTGAAAAAATTTTGTGAGTTTATGTGAGCCAAACTGTTGACAGTTTCCGGGGAGGAAAATCTCAAGGGATTGAAATAATGCTCCTGAGAATGGCGATTTTGCACCTTATTTTATACATTACAATCAAAAGAGATGATGCAAGGGGGGTACATGAAATCCATCGGTGATAGATTAAGGAGGTGGGAGAAAGCAAAGCGGGGGAACCTCTGGGAATGGATAAAAAGTAAAATGATAGACACACACATCCTTTACATAGGTGGGTACAGGATAGTAACAGTCAGCCAATGACATGATAACAATGAGAGGACTTATGGTTCCTACCCTGTGCATTGGCTGTGCCCTGAAGGGTTTGGAAAAAGGGGAGTCACCTGACATTCCAAAGAGATGTTATTGTAGATGCAAAAGACAATACACAAGCTTAGTTAAGGTAAAGATTGACCTTTGTCAGGGAAGATTCTAGCCTAGGACATGACTATACACCATAAACTGCTTTTAGTTGAAGTTTTAAGTTCCAACTGTCATTCATGGTTACTTAGGTCTCTGAGTTTTCAAGGCCGCCACACAGGCCTTCCCTGAGCTAGTCAGGTTTAGTATGTGGGCCCCTTTCATCCACAGTGGCAAGATTTATTTGAGCGCCCTTGAAAAGGCTGCCACACTCAACAAGGCACTCCCCCAGCACTCAGCCGGTAGATTACATTCCCTGCCCCCAGGTACTCCATGCCCAATGCCTCATATACTAGTATGACCAGGTGGCTTAGTTTTATCTTGCTGTGGGAGAAGTCCAGATTCTAGGGCAGCAGGCCCACACTTGGGCCCGCCAGGCCCAGGAAGGTCATCAGGGCCCAGAACTGCCTCACTCTGGCACCCGAGGCTGATTTGGGGCAAGCTACTTCACTTCCCTGTGCCTCAGATCCTATCTGCACATCTGTCGCCAAGGCTTGGTGGTACCCAAGTCATAGTTGGCACTGTGATGCCTGGAGTGACTGTGAAACTGTCCTTTCCTAGTTAATCCAGCTGGTTCTGTTTGCTCCCCTCCCTTTTGTTAATATCTAACTACCTACCTGCTGTAACAGACACTGTGGTCTAAAACTTGGACCAACATACGGCAGACTTCCAGCATAGTGAATCCTAAGGCCTCCGTGGAAACTCACTGATGACACGGCAAATCCCAGATTCAGTTGAAACACCACTTAATTCTAAGTCCTGCTGATTCTTTAACTAAGCCTGTCAGGATGCGTGCTGAGCCAGCCAGGACTAACCAGGAGCCTGCAGTGGTCCTGGACATGCAGGTGGAGTTCACCAGCAAAGCCACCTTAGGAGAACTGGGGCAGAGCTGAGATGGGAGGGGATGGGAGCTGAAAAGGGGAATGAAGGCAGTGGTGGGACTGAGGGTAGAGAGGGTTCTGATAAGCCCAGGCTAAAGCTTTGTTGGTTTAAAAAACAAACTGCTCACAAAGCATTTTTTATTTATTATTATTTTTTAACGGAGAGAGGAAAAACATCAGATGCTCATTGTGTGTTCACTTGACAAGCCAGCGTGCCCACACGGAGCCTGCTTCTCATCTAATTTTTTTTTCTCTGTCATGGGAGGTCTGATATTGCAAAGATAAATTGAAGTGTTCGCATGGGGCTCCGGGATTTGTAGCTCTGAAGAGACACACACAAATATTCCATTTGAGAGTAGAAAGAGCTGCTCCGACTTTTCCCTGTAGGTTTGAGGTAAGTAGCGAAGCCGAAAGCTCTTAAGCTAGAGAACGGCTTCAGACAGGAGACTATTTTTGACAGACCCTGTGTTCTTTCTTTCTCTGTGACTCCAAGAACAGGATCTTGGGGGCTTTGGGCTGTGTGATGGATGGAACTTAAGCAACAACAAAAAGTGAAACTAGCAACATCAGCATCTGCCCTAATGGTCATAAAAGTACAACTTCAACAAATGTCAAAAAAATCACAAGCATATGTGTTTTTTTTTTAAACAAATGGTATGTATGTCACACCCTGCATAAAGACAAAACAGCTGATTTTATATCCAAATAATTATAAAGTAAGGGTGTGTTTGGTTGGCCCTTTTCTATGCCCTCTTCTCTGCTTTCTTTATTCTTTCTTGCTAGACAGGAGCAGAATAAAGTAAGTTCATGAAAATCAGGAGTGGCTAAAGAGCCTAGAATGTGAGAGCAGAAAAGACTTCAGAAATCACCTGGACTCAAAGCAGACTGGACAGAAGGGACCTTGACCTTCCTGGGGTCACACCACCCTCAAACGTGAACAGGGATACTGATGCCAAGTCTGGAGCTATTCAGTGGCTACACTTTTCCCTCAGGACAGACATGACCCTTACTGCTTTCGTGGCACTTGAAATTCCTTCCAAGTTCCCAGTTGTGCTTATGAATAAAGGCTTAAATCAAAACAGACCTGGAGAGAAGTGCCCTCAGGAGTTCACTGTTGCTGCCGGAGCTTTTAGAACCACACATTTGGATGGAGAGTCTCTGGAAAGGGCAATACAGGTGGGGAGGACACTTGAAAATATTAAAGATGTGTGGGTGCTTGAGGGGATGGGTAGAGAAACTTGGCTTTCCTTTGTAATGCAGAGATTACTTTTAGCTACAGGCCTGACTCTCCCAGTAGGTGTCAAACTTTTTTAAACATGGAAATTACTAGAGGCACGGCGCACAAAATTCATGCATGGGTAGGGTCCCTAGGCTTGGCCTGCCATCAGGGCTGATTTTCCCCAGCTGCCAGCAGCCGGCCTTGCCCCCCTGCCATCCTCCGGGAGAGAATGCTCTAAATAATTATTGACGAAAGTACTATTACAATCTATTATTTTTAATTTTATATTTTTTTTTATAAAAAAAAAAGAAAAAGTAAACTACCAAAAATAATAAAAAAAAAAAAAAATTAAGAAAAAAGAAAATTTAAAAAAAATAACACTTTACCACGGGAAGCCC
>NW_005871110.1:5106019-5109988 GCF_000147115.1 Myotis lucifugus | reverse complement strand
TGTGCCGCCCATGTCTGCACCATTCCACCTCTGTTCCCTGTTCCCCATTGGGCAATCAGAGCCTGTCAGCCAGGGGGAGGGACGGAGAAGGTTGGCCATTCCTGCCCACTCACCGCCGCCCCCCCCCCCCACCATCGGTCACCCTCTGTGTGAGAGGTGACCGGTGGGGCAATTGGGGCCCTGGCATAGCCTGCATCTGCCACTACCCAGCCCCAGTTCCTGGTTCCCCATCGGGCAATCAGAGCTTGCTGCTGGGCGGAGGAACTGAGAGGTTGGTTGTCAGGCCCCGATCATGCGATGGGGGCCTGCAGGCTGAGGGCAGCTCCTATATTGAACGTCTGCCCCCTGGTGGTCAGTGCACATCATAGCCGACCAGTTGTTCCATGGTTTTGTCATTTGCATATTATGCTTTTATATATATAGATACTCACAATTGAGGGGAAATCTAGTCTTTCTACTTGATGGCCTAGGAAGCCTGCACCAATTTCCTGTTGACAAAGACATTGGCCACAGTTTAAGATTTTAATGAAAAGAAAAAATAAGTAGCTGATAAACATAACCTAGTCAGATTATAATGCCATGAAGTACTATAACATGTGTCTGCTCTCACTGTTCCCTAATGTCACTCAGGACCATGGTCCTGAGATGGAATGACATCGTCTGGAGAATAGTGGCTTTGGGGTAAAGTGTACCTGTTACAATAGTCATTGTCTTGGAACTTTTTATTTTATTTGTAAAATGTGAGTGTCACTGTAAAAATGGATGGCATTGCTGAAAAAGTGGCTAGCAAAGTGCCAGAACTTACTAGGGATTCAATAAGTAGTAATTATTTCCTTGGTTGCCATTATTTTTTTAAAATATATTTTATTGATTTTTTTACAGAGAGGAGGGGAGAGGGATAGAGAGTTAGAAACATTGAAACATCGATGAGAGAGAAACATCGATCAGCTGCCTCCTGCACACCCCCAACTGGGGATGTGCCCGCAACCAAGGTACATGCCCTTGACCGGAATCGAACCGGGGGCCCTTCAGTCCCCAGGCTGATGCTCTATCCACTGAGCCAAACCGGTTAGGTCTGGTTGCCATTATTAACAATAGTGATGAAGAGGCCTCTTGCTGCCTTCACTTCTGTTTTCATGGTCTCACCACCATCCCTTATGACCCTTATTTCTCTCCTGAGACTTGAAAAATTCCTTCCAAGTTCACAATTGTGCTTATGAGTAGGCTTAACACAGCGGTTCTCAACCTGTGGGTCGAGACCCCTTTGGGGGTCGAACGACCCTTTTACAGGGGTTGCCTAAGACCATTGGAAAACACATATATAATTACATATTGTTTTTGTGATTAATCACTATGCTTTAATTATGTTCAATTTGTAACAATGAAATTGGGGGGTCACCCCAACATGAGGAACTGTATTAAAGGGTTGCGGCATTAGGAAGGTTGAGAACCACTGGCTTCACACAAGATAGAGCTAGTGAAGTGCCCTCAGGGATTCATCATTGCTGTTGGAGCTTTTAGAGCACACATGTGGATGGAGAGTCTCTGGAAAGGGCGAACACAGGTGTGTGCATCCTGCCTTGTTCTCGTCTGGCTTTATTTACTTATTTCTACGCTAGCAATCCAAGATATTTATCATTCTTACCAGACATCCCAGTGGAGGAAACTCGAGATCCTCCCTGAATATGAACAGGTATCTCAACTTTCTCAGCAGAGCATGTGAAAAGGAATCATGATCCTTCTTTATCACAGTGGTTTCCAAACTTTTAAAATTATTCATGCCTATAAAAATATTATTTACAATAATTCCCTAATATAGGTGTTTTTATTTATAACTCATATAATTATACAAAGTCATATACATCTTAAAACATACACAGAAAAAAAGCTTTTTTTTAATGGGAAGAAGATATAAATATGTTTAATTATTTTCTTCCATATCCTTATGGGTCATCTTGCATAACCTTTGGATTATGCAAGTGCACACCTTCAAAACCATTGCTCTAAAGATATATCACTTTTTGTAAATCAAGCTACCGAACCCAGAACCCAAGTGCCTAAGCCACCTTCCAGGAAATGTGCTGTTCCTGCCTTCCTTCAGCTTCCCTCCGTCAGCGGTCAGCCGGGGGCGAGGATGGCCATGTCCGAATGCCCATCCTGGCGAAGGCAGCCTGCTGCACAGTGTGCCCTGGAGGTCAGCCCAGCCTGCACAGCAGCAGCCCTGTCATCTTGCTGCAGGTGAGAGGATGGTCTGTCCTTGTTCTTCCAAAGCTGCAGTTTGGCTATGGAAGCCAACCACATATGGTGGTTGACTGACAGGAGGTACGGAGGGAGGGGACACAAGAGATCACTATCCTTACTGTCTCACTTTCAGAATAGCCCCTCGACTTATCTCCGTTGCCAAAAAATCCTGATAGTGAGCTCTATTTTCCCCTTTTTTTCTCCCCCTCTTTTTTGTTTGTTTGTTTTGTTAATCGTCACCCAAGTATATCTTTCCTATTGCGTTTTAAAGAGAGTGGAAGAGATGGGGAGAGACAGAGAGAGAGAAACATTGATATGAGAGAGACACATTGATTGGTTGCCTCCCGCATGCATCCGACCAGGGCCTGGGATGGAGCCTGCAACTGAAGTACATGCCCTTGACAGGAATTGAAGCCAGGACCCTTCAGTCTGAGGGCCAACATTCTATCCACTGCACAAAACCAGCTAGGGCTTTCCCCCTCTTTTTTTTTCTTAAGTTAGGGCAAGCAAAGGAAAGAGAAGTATCTTTCCAATACTTTTGCTATCAAGATGACACCCCCTAACTCAGAGTGAACATTTAATTAATGCTTGCCAAGGGCTGTTCTTCAAAGCGCTTTTATTTTTTTTCGTACATATGCATACATGCATGTATGTATGTTACAACTACTTTACCACCAGGGACCTTTATTCTTTTCTCCTCTACCCTTCTGCTCTCACTGCTCCTTTGGCCTTCATTGAGAGAAAGCTTTCTAAATGCCCGAGCTTACATTCCTACCTGGGGGGTGAGTTAAAATGTGGACATCTAAAAATTAAGATCTAATTACACTAGTGCTCAAGGCCAAAGGACACATTTCTCCGCTCCCACAGCTAAGTCTCTGTCATGTCAGGAAACGCCCCTGGGAGGTATACATTTGCACAGAAAAAAGTCTCAAAATATGGCCACCTGACCTCCCCTCACCACAGTCTGTTGCCCAGAAACCACATAAGAGCATCACCGGGCACTGCTGCGGCAGATTGTCTCCAAGATCACCGAGTGCTGGCTACTGGTCTCTGCGATTTCCGGGCAGAGAAGCTTTTCTGAAGTGGTGGCAAGGATGTCCTGGGTGCTGAGGCTGCTACACAGTGGCCTGAACACTGGACCAAAGAGTGCTGAGTGTATAGAAAGAAATGCAAATTTACTGATGTAGTATCATACACAGACTAATTTTTGTTATTTCAGTGTTCCATGCGTTAGAGAATTATTTGAATGGTATTATTTAACATGATTATTTTCTATTTATTTAACAACTATTTATTGACTGCTTGCTATGGGACAAGCCCTATTTCAGACCCTTGAAGTACATCAGTGAACAAAATGAAAATCTCTTCCCTCTTTTTTTTTTTTCATTTCAAACAAGATGTTTATTTAAACAGCGGGACATTTGACTTGAAGGGAAAACTATCTAGGATTCATTTCTTGTAGAGTAATTTATCTCTACTTAAGGATAGATTGCTTTACATGTACAGCTATGTACAAAAATGTTATAAAATTGTCCTTGGTTTTACAATGATAAATGAAAAAAACACATTAAAATTCTCCAATCAAACAAGGTAACGAGGATTTTTATGTTGTTCTGTCTTTATTAAACAGTGAGAGCAGCCCTAGCTGGTTTGGCTCAGTGGATAGAGCCTTTGCCCTGCGAACTGAAGGGTCCCGGGTTTGATTCCAGTCATAGACATGTACCTTGG
>NW_005871110.1:4979858-5105919 GCF_000147115.1 Myotis lucifugus | reverse complement strand
CTAATGGACAAAGGGGGTATTTTTATAGAACCAGTATTTTTCTCCACCTCATCTCTACGTGATGTCCATCAGAACATACCCCTGGCCATTTAGTTTAAAAATGCAAATGCATATGTACACACATCAGTTTCTTTATGTAAAATAAAGGAATGGGGAAGGGGAAGATAAAAGAATAGAGAAAAACTATACCGTAGTGGTCAGGGTGTGGTGCAACAAAATGGCAGTTTTCTGACTGAGAAGGTCTTGGTCTGGAGGCACGGAGTTCTGGAGTGAAGTGGCAGGTCCTCCTGTCTGCTGCTGGAACACACCAGTTGTATCTTCATCCTCTATGTCCAACTGTGAGGTGTGTGTTTCATTGATTAGCTGCCTGTCCGATTGGAATCTGATCTGCCTCATTGGCAAACCGAGCCGTTCACAATAGGCTTTCATTCCTTCACTAAGTGGTGTGCGCCTCTTAATCTTAAACTGCACCCCAGAACCATCCTGCCCCACCACCTGCAAATGTATATGATAGTTGTACTCAGTTTTGACTCCTTCCTTGGGCTTTTCGTCGGCCATGGCGAGCACTGAAGTCTGCTCAGCTGTGGCTTCACAAGAGAGGTCAAGTTTACGTCCTCTTTCTTATAGACTTTAAGTAACTACATACACAAACACATGTGTTACTACACAGGGTTTCTATATAATGGGCAATGTACCGTATTTGTTGGACAATTAGAGCATATCCACTGTTTATTTTCAGTAAAATGTGATTATAACCTCTACAAACTTAACTCTTGAGGAAGATTTGACTCCAAATTTTCCATTAGCAGTGGGGAACATGAAAATGAAATCATATTTACATTTTGGAAGGAGGACACAAGCAGTGGTGTGGGATGGGTGATGCCTGAGACTGACACCAGGGAGACACATGAGGCTTCCACTGCATTTACTAGTAAAAGACATAAGTTAAAAAAAAAGACAATAACGAAATTACAACATTTAGGAATTATTGATATGGGAGAAAGAGGAGTTTAGAACTGTTGCAGGATTCTGCTTTAGGTAATGGAATGAGAGAGAGAGAGAGAGAGAGAGAGAGAGAGAGAGAGAGAGAGAGAGAGAGAGAGAGAGGCAGGCCAATGCAGGTCAAAGCACATTCATATCCTTCTATTTAACAAATATTACAGAAAGTATGAAGTGCTGTGACAATGTGAGCTATTGCCACTTGTTGGCTTTTGCTTTTATTTGTAACTTGAAAAGACTTTTTGGTACTATTTGTAATGCACAGTCATGCCTTAAAGCTGATTACAAGCCTCACTGTTTAAAGAACCACGCTCTGGCTACTTTTTCATTCATTACTCACAACCACAGACTGAGTTCATAAGGGCAAAGGTAGAAGCCATGGCTGAGTAACCAGAGAATCTAGAGCTGCTGTCAGCAAATTGGCTCGTCAGCATTCTTTTAAGGAAAACACCTGCTGGCTTATTAAAGTTAATTGCTTGCAGGTATCAAGTTCCTTAGCCAGAGCTATCGAAGTCGCTGTGAGAGAGGTGATTAAGACTGTGCTGGGAGCTTGGGAAAGCATGTGGAGTCTTAGCTTCAGGGAGATTGCCCCTCCCTCCCTCCCTCCCTCCCTCCCTCCCTCCCTCCTTCTCTTTCCCCTCCTTCCCTTTTCCCTCCCTTCCCCACTATTTTCTTTTTTTTCTTCCTTGCTCTACCACCATCCCTCCTTACTCCTGTATCCTCTGCCACATGCCAACTGATATAGTTAGGTGCTAATTTTGCTCATCTAACATTTGGCCGGCATTTATTGAGCATTTATTAAGTGACAGTTTCTAGCCTTGGAAAATATAATAATGAATAACTGAAATAATGAATAACACAGCCTCTGCACATAAATAATTCACAGAATAGAATAAGAGGCAGACTTCTAAATCTATTATTAGAATTTTATGCCATAAATTCTAAAGATGGCATCTGTACCATATACTATGCGGAGGTAAAGAGAGAAGTATACAGCACACATGAATGCTTACATTGTCTTGGCGATTACCTAACTGTGGGGATTGGGATACAAATAGATGATGAAAATATCTACTTGTGGCAGTCGGATTCTCCAAAAGAAATTAGCTTATGTGGTTGTGAGGGTTGGCAAGTTCTAAATCTATAGGGAGATTGGTTAGAACTCAGACAGGAGTTGGTGTTGCAGACTTGAATTTGAAATTTGTAGGGCAGGCTGGCAAGCTAGAAACTTCGTTGGGATTCCTATCTTACAGTCTTAGGGCAGAAGTCCGTCTTCTTCAGGTGACTTAATTTTTGCTCATAAGGCCTCCAACTAATATGTGAGAAGACCTATTAAAGTCAATTGATTGTAAATGTTAATCACAGAAAAAAAAAAAACCCACCAAAAAGAACAAATACCTTCACAGCAACATCTAGACCAACATCGGCTCCTGGGCAGTATAAGGCCCACTCACAAATCATTTGGTGTGGCCCTGCCAAGGCCTTAGGGATGCATTAATTAAGTGTTTGACCAAATATAGCAGGCTAATTTTTAAGTTGATAATTTTGTATGGCTCTGGAATGATGTTATAAATATCCAAATGGCCCTTGGCAGAAAAAAGGTTCCCCACCCCTGATCTAGACTATTGTTTGACCAAACAGCTGGGCACTGCAGCCTATCCAAGATGATATATAAAATTAACCCTCACAATGCCTGTGTGTGGAAACATTCCCCTATAAATTTCTATTTTCTCTTTAACTGTCCCTTCAGATCTATGGCCACAGAGATGCCAAAGTCATCTCATGATGATGCTCAGTGAATATGTTTTGGTTTCAACATGGTGAATCAAATAATAAATGAACCAAAGAACTCAATCACAAAAGTATGCTATTTCATTATAAACATGAATATATTTTATTAAATGTATTAAGCATGAACCATTAAATATAAATCTCTTGGAATATAATGAGGTCTTTCTTTTCCACCTCCACTCAGACAACAGCTAAGCCAAAAATTAGACTCCTTTTGATGTGATAATGGTTGGGGAGGGGTGGGGTAGTTAGTAGAAGATAAAAACTCTTTTTACTCTGCTGGACTGAAGTTGATTAAGACATTGAAAATGTATAACAGTTCTAACTCCTAGATAGAGCAGGGTTGTTGCCTTAAGGTAGCACCTTTAAATTTGACCCTAGTCCTCTGGTTCTGTCTAGGATGAGGACATCAAATACCTAAGTGGTACTGTGCTTAGACCTAAGGCAAAGGAGGCTCTGTCCTGGGCCCCACATGTTGGAGGGCCCCCCTATCACAGATACACAAGCATAAATGTCTTTGTACTTGGTGTCTGGACATCAGAACTGGCTCAGTGCCATTGTAACCCTAAATATCCACTCTCATGGTTAACACGCCCCAGGAAAATGTTCTCCACGTCACTTCTACATCATAGAAGCAAGAGAGCTCGCATGCCTAGAAAATGTTCAGGTTGAGCTGCTGGGAGCTCAGTTGGAGACATTTTGCATTGGAGAATGTGGGTATAGAGAGGGGCATTTGAGCAGTGTAAGAGAAATGATAAATAAACTTTTAGGATTCTTCCTTTTGGGATCAATTCACTAAATCCTCACATAACCAAGACTTATTTTCCCGAGTAGAGCTGAGCATCAATTTTCTTGCTTCTTTTCATATTTTATTGTTGGGCTTGAAAGGACATACAAATCATCACAGTTATTTCGCAGGGTGGCTGAGGTTGCATTGCTAAACAATTTGTATTGCTTTTACATTTATAAATATGTAGGGCCAGTGAAAGCGTGCATGACGTGTGCTATCAATTTTTTATACTGGCCAGCTGGTGTCAAGCAATGTTAAATGAAACTTAAAATTCAATGAGAAAAATAACAGGTTTAACAAAGTATTCTGAAATAAAGATTTGGTATTTACAATACACATGCTCGTTTTCAACTTTATGGGTAACTTTGAATATTTAAGAAAAAGGAACTTTAAAAAAATAATTTTATTTAAGTTTTTATATTAATTTAATTTTTGATGAAATAAATTTGCATTTTTTACCATTTAAATAAAATTGAAATTTATTTTAAATTCTTTGGAGCATCACTGTCAACAATATATAAAGTAAATGAAAATTTTGATTATAACAACAATAATTTTCATAAAATGAATACAATAATTATCAATTTATGGAATACACATTTAAGAACTGATGAATTATGTTTATTTTATAGTCATATAAGCATTGACATTTCATCAACAGAACACCCAGATATACACATGGAATATTACATTTATTGTCTTTGATATTTTTCCAGCTTTCAGACATCTGAAAATTATTGCTTTACATATACTATTGATTTGTCACTAAGAAATTCTGTGTGTTTTTTTAAGGTAACACAATGATAGAACATAGCCTATTGAAGTTTTTTGTTTTATTTATAACTTTTAAATATTTAGACATGTGGTATGTGGGCCTCCATTTGTACCCTTGCCTCGGATCCTGTAAATGTAGCGGTGGGTTCATTGTTAAATAGTTGAGCCAACATCTGGTAGAAGCCGCCAATATCCTCAAAGAGCAAGAGCCACAGCGGTTCCAAAAGACGGATGGCAACCTTTAACTCTTTTTTTTTTCTTTATTGATTAAGGTATTACATATGTGTCCTTACTCCCCATCGACCCCCCACCCCACTCACGTTCATGCCTTTACCTCCCTGGTGTCTGCGTCCATTGGTTATGCTTAGATGCATACATGCAAGTCCTTTGGTTGATCTCTCCCCCTTACCCCCACCCTCCAATCTTTAACTCTTGAACCAGGGGTGGGAGCATGGGACATGGAGTAATCAATGCCATTTCTATTCCTACCTCTTTCTATTCTACGGTCCACAGGACCTCATTTTATCTTAAGAGCTGGATGTCTAAAAATGTTAAAGTAGAAAAATTACGTGGGTGGGCCTGGAAGAACTGGAATAGGCTGTAAGTAAATTATTGAAATTAGCCTTCAGAAATTATTCTACAAAAGGGGACATTTGAGCTGGATCTGGAAAGATGAATAGAACTCCTCCAGGTGGATAAATTGTGTGTGGGAAGAGGTGCACTAGGAAAAGGCACAGAAAACAGGATACATTTAGACTATTTCGGAATGTTCAGATGACTAAAACACTGGGTGGGAGGGAGGAAATGGAGAGAGAAGACCTGAAAAAAAAAATAAAAAGAACATAACAGAATAGAAAGGACATTACACATCTTCCTAAGAGCTTGGACTTTCTCGTTATATGGAAAGGACTTATTAAAGGAGTTTCAAGCAGGGTAGTGACATGATTGGCTTTGTCCTTTAAAAATATTACGTTAGAAACTTGGTTTCAAATTTTAGCATGTACAATCATCAGTAAGAGAGCTTGTTGGGACACAGATGGCTGGGTCCCACCCCCAGTTTCTGACTGTATAGGACTGGGGTGGAACCCAAGAATTTGCATTTCCAGCCAATTCCTGAGTGATGCTATGCTGCGGATATAGGAGCCATGCCACTGCTCCCCAGAAGGAGGATAGATGGTGAATAGTTCTGGAAGGTGGAACTACAGAGAACAGATAAAAAAGGGGACTATAACAATAGATCAGGCAGCAGTAATGAGAATTGTATAGAAGCAGTGATAAAGGGTCTAAATAAAAGAGGTTTAGGAAATAATTACTTCACTTGGTGACTAAATTTGGAGTGTGTGGGTAGGAAAGATGGGGGTGTTGACCATGACTCTGTATCTGGCTTATTTGTCTTAGGATGTATAAAAGAGCCCAGGTTTGTAATCTAGAAAGAAAGAAAAAAAGAGAGGATGAATTTCTGTTTTAATTCCAGGTCATTCATCTACAGAATACACTAGTTCCATTAGCAAAGGTTTGAAGTAAATATTGTTAATATGTTAATATTTTATTAATTTATTATAGTCAACATACCTTCTCAATTATTTCCTTTTGAGTGTGGCTAGGATTGATCTCCTTTTTTGGAAATTGACTATATCTATGACTTACTGCCTCCCTTATAAAATAGAGCTCTCAGAATGAACATTTTGCTTAATAATGCTTTTTGTGATTTTTCTCTCTAAATAGTGTCTCTTTATGCTTTTTTAATATTACTTTCAGTTTGGTCAAATTTAATATTACTTTGACAGGGGAAGGAGACAGGCTCACCCTTAACATTTGAATGGACCAGGGCAAAAGTAAAAATGGAGGCCACCTCTTCCATTTGTGTAAATATGTAAATATACAAATGTTATAGACCAAGTTGACAAGCTCTTAAATATGTCCTAGTCTTTTACTTTCACACACACACATAACATCAAATTTTTTAAGTATTTTAAGGCTATTGTTTTGTGCTAGTCACACCCTAATGATAACCAGTGTTGTGGTTGGACCAGCCCTTGTGGTTCTTACTATGATTGCAAAACCCACTTAATGACTATCAGGAAACTGAAAAAAATCAAGGTTTCTTACTTACAGGACCTGTAAATCACACAGCACACCTGGAGCTACATAGTGAGGTCACAGGTAGAGAGAGAGCACAGAGGCTTGGGGTTCAGCTTTTATTGTGGTCAAAGGTGAGGGCCTAAGGTTTTGTGAACTCAGTTTTTGTGATGATTTTAAAACATCAGAGTAGACTTCTTAAGTGCTGGAAGAGATATAACCAGTGGACCAAATGGTCAGTCATTGAAATTAACCAAGATCTCTAAAACCAAGGGGCCTCAGTGGGAGAAGATGGAGGCCCTTTATCTAACCCTGTGGTTGGCAATGTGTTCATTCCAGACAGCACCTTCCATTCGACTCTTCCTCTCCACAAAGTTGGATGCTTAGAAATATGTGTTGTTTAATGGAACAAGGGCTCTCAGTAGGTATTCCAATTAGAGAAATCAAATAAAGGATAAATTCTTTATACAAGTAAAGCATTGTGGGTAAATTACAATCAAATAAAGGCCCCAAGGAGGCTGGAGCTGAGAGTAAGGGAGGAGGTTAGAGACATTTGCCCAAAAGGAAATCATGTAGTTAGGAGATGGGGAAGGAAGGAGGAGGATGAGAATAGGAGAAAGATAAATGCTAAGAGATGTGGTAATAAAGGGCAATTAGGAACTTGTAGTTTATACTTAAGATAGAGCAAGGAATTCAGTGTCACAGGAAAGGAGTGAATGAAGGAGAGAGCAGTCGGAGTTGAGGATACAGATGAAACAGGACCTTATTATCATGGACTGCCCTGAATGATGTTGGGTGCAATCAGAGGGTTTATTGAGAAGAGTGATTTGCTTTTAATATGATTCAGAATAAAATATAGATGGACTAGGGTGAAATCCAGAAAACTCTGAATTATCATGAGTCTGGAGTTCAGACATAACAGTGAGAGAGACTCTGTGGTGGACGTAGCAGGTCCCAGCAGTTTTGTGAAGGTGTATGATGATATGATGACAATGTTGCCAGGATATAATCCATAAACAGAGGACTAGCAACCCATTGCTGTAAATGAAGCTTCCGAATTAGGGTGATATTTTCATTAATTTCTTTAAGATCTTTATTACTCATAGTGAAGACAAAAACGGAACAACAAAAAGCCTTGCCGGAAGCCACACTTGGAAACACTTAAACTACCAAGTGGCTTGCTATTGTCAAATGAGAGAGATTCTCAGATTTTGAGTAACTATTGGAACCAAAACCCCAGAGGGAAAAAGCCACTAGTGATTAAGAAGAAAGATGGGATGTGAGGCAATTGCAGGGACCAAGGTGAGGTTCCTGCTGGTTAATATTGATAGAATCAGACCTAATTTAATAAAACATTGGAATTTCTTTCTTTCACCGAAGGAGGGAAAGTAAGATACGGGCTGGCTAGGAGGATAGAAGGACCCAGATCACAGCACCCTGCTAAGTTTTGTGATTCTCAGGCCTGCTGTGTGGGCCAGAGCTCTGAGGATTTTGGAAGGTGCATGAAGTCCCTCAAATATATGGAGCACATTTTAGATAAGGTATTAGTATTCTAATAAATATTCACCCAGAGTTTCCTATCCAACCACCCAATTTTTCCCGTGGCCACCAGGGAGACTGCCTGGAGAGTGGTTTCTGGATGTTAAAATAAAAAAGTAAAGAAATAGGAAATGAGTATGTGGATAATCTATGCTCTCCACAGTTGTTATTATCATATAGACACATTCTAAATGTCATGAGCTTATCCGTGGTGTAGTCTAGCATCGGAAGCTAGCTCACTATGAGATGTCTTTTTTATTTGTACAGGAGGGAATGCAAAATAAAGTCATTCAGCATGAAAACGTGTTGCTCGATTTTAAGCCAGGTTTTTATGATGCTGGCATAGTGTTCCAGAGGAAAGAGACCCACTGTGGTGTGTCCAACCACTTACAGGCCAAGCAGAGTTGAGTGTTTTCAAATATCTTTTATCTTTTGCCATGGTTGTGTGTGTGTGTGTGTGTGTGTGTGTGTGTGTGTGTGTGTGAAAGAGAGAGAGAGACAGGCTAGCTTTCAGGTAAAGTTAGACATTCCTAAAACTGAGACTAGCTACCTTCTTGCACAATATTGAAATATCAGAGCCAAAAGCAGCTCTTTGGGATAATAAATTCTTATTATACACGTCATATGTTTATCTCTCGTATATTTCCTTCATTGTTTCTCATCAGGAAGGAGAAAACCCAGTGCTCTAAACTTCCTGGGGGAATCAGTGATATAATTTTGAAGTTTATAAATTTTGGGGCATTCTCTGAATTCATTGTGAATTTTTGTTTGTATTTTTATATATTTACTATTTAGCATGTTAGTATCTTCAGAGAACTCTCCAACGTTCTTCCCTTTCTAATATTTGTGGCCAATAAATACCAAGTTAGATGGTATACATGGCTATATTGGCTTTATTTCAGCTATACCAGTGTTATACTCTAATAAGAAGGCATTAGGGAAACTCATTTCTGGTGTGAGGGAGGTAGTGGCCTAGGGCAGATGGGTGAGGCCAGAAAAGATGACTGAGTGTGGTGTTCAGGGAGTCAGTAAGGGAGAGTGGAAACCACCAGCCAAATATTCTCCTAAAGAGTAAAACCATGAGAAAAATAAGAACATGGTTTGTACAGTTGACCAAATAATCCTAAATTATGCTATGAAAATCAATATAAAAAATTACAAGGAAGAAAGAAGAGGCCTGGATGACAAGATGTGAATGAGGGACAATAGGATGACTCATTATTAGAAGGGTCAGTGCTTAAATCCATATATTTCTTGATTTTCATGATGTATAACTCAGTTCTTTACATTGTCTCAATGCTTTAGAAAGTTGCTGAAGCTAACAGGATTTGTTTATCTTGCTAGAGTTTATTGAAAAGGCTAATTGTGTGTTCCAAGCCCCATATTACTTGACTGTACAGAGAATGTATAGTTCTAACAAATAAATCACTCTGAGGGTTGTGTGAATTGATAGGAAAACGTATTATTTTCATCGATGGCAAATGTCTTTGAGAGTACGTTTCCACATCGTGTACTTCAGGTGGCTAAACATGGGTCCATTTAGCTATAACTACCGTAATGAAAAAGTGCCTTTCAACTTGAACTGCCAATGCTTTTCTTAAAGGCTTTACAACAAAACAAAGTAAGATTAATAGTATATCTAAAAGATATTCTATAGATAAAAACTAGCAAATGTTTAGAGAAGTGGTATTGTTTGCAACACAACTGATGGTAAGAGAATTCCAAAATTATAATTGGTGCAAGTACATTACAAAGTTTTAAGATTTGTTTCAGTCTTGAAATACAAATACCTTAAATAGTTTAATTTTTATTCCAAGTTATATTTCATCATATTTTGAAGTACATTTCAAATATGTATTTTAAATTACATATTCAAAACTTGTATTTTGAATATATGTCCAAAATATATGTTGAATTATCCAGAGATAACTTAAGGGATTAAAAATACACATTAGAGAATTTTGCATTTTATTATGAATACATGTAAATGTTTTCTAAAAACTCAATTTATCTTGTTTTTGGAGAGTTCTTTATACAGCATTTATTATATCCCATACAATTTAGGCCAATCCATCATTCTGTCAGCAGCACATGTAATTAGTGACGAGTAAAAGGGCTTTGGCATAGCTGATATAGGTTCTCTGATGGGTAATAGTTGAGAAACCAAATCCTTTATCCGTTAGAAAAATATGTTCTCAAAAGGGGAGAGCTGAACTTTTGAGATAAACCAGTCTCTTGACTTACTTTCTCATTGTAAATAGTTTATAAGTGCCAATCATGTAATTGCCCTTGTAGAAGAGTAAGAAAACCTTGAGAGAATGACTCCGTTTTTAATTTGAAAAACATGCAGTAAAAGAAGTGGAAGGTGGAGCACCATTTTCCAGACTGGAACTGCCAGGGACTGCTGTGCATCTAAACAAATTTTTGTGGTTGTTGTTGTTAATCTTCACTGAAGGATATTTTTCCTATTGATTTTTAGAGTGAGTGGAAGGGAGGGATGGGGAGAGACAGACAGAGAGAGAAACATTGATGTGAAAGAGACACGTTGATTGGTTACCTCCCACAGGCATCCCAACCAGGGCCAGGGAAGGAACCTGTAACCCAGGTACATGCCCTTGACCAGGAATCGAACCCGTGACCCTTCCTTGTGCAGCTGAGCTGATGCTCTGTCACTGAACCGCACTGGCCAGGGCCCTAAACAAATCTTTTAATGTTTCTGGATCTCAAGTCTCACCTCTGTTCATGAGAATATTTGACCAGATGGTTTTGAACCGTTTTAATTCCAACATTCTATGTTGCTACAATTGAGCTTAATCCCAGAGGCTGGACAGATAGACTTATTTGTATAACTGCTTTGCTGAGAGATAGAGCAGCATATTGTGTTAGCTTCCTTCTTAATCTCTAACATTTGGAATTTCAAGTATCTTAATTGTGTTTTTCTTCCTCACTAGAACAGTGACATTTTATGTGTTAGGTTTCTGATTTGGTTATTAAAGTAAACATCAGTGAGGCTCTTAGTCAGCCCTGGTTGTTGATACATTTTCAAGCTTTTTAATATATAGGGAGCCTTGTTTTAACCATTGCACATGGGTAATGCTCAGTCATTTCAATGCCTACCAGCCTGGGGGCAGGGCTGGTAGGCATTGAAATGACTGGGCATTACCCATGTACAATCACATATATACTAACTGATCTAATTTCAGTTCTTGTGATAACTAACAATAACTTTGGTATAAATTACACTTTTGTAGACAGTGTGAGTGAAAAAGTAATGAGAAAGCTAAGATTTATGTTCATGTAACAGTAATCATAAACTCAGGTATTAAAAAAATTAACTTTTTTTCTAAATCATTTTTACGTTGAAACTGAATGATATAAATTAAGCCTTTGCCAGTTAGGGGTTCTCTCAGCTTTTCCCCAGAATTCCAACTAATTTCTGGGAGTTTCCATGGTGTCAAGGGAAGAGAGCCTCTAATTTTCCTTTTAAAAAAAAAATAAATTGTTGAGAGTGTTTCTGATGTTCCCCCATTTTCCTCCTTTTCCCCCGGTTCCCACCCCGCCAAGGTCTTTCCCTCTCTATTGTCTGTGTCCATGGGTTATGCATATATGCACAGAAAATTCTTTGATTAATCTCCTACTGCCCTCCCTCTCACCTTTCCTCTGAGATCTGTCAGTCTGTTCCATGCTTCCATGTGTATGGTCCTATTTTGTCCCTCAGTTTATTTTGTTCATTAGATTCCACATATAAGTGAGATCATGTGATATTTGATTGGCTTATTTTACTTAGCATAATGATCTCCAGGTTCATCTATGTTTCTCAAAGGGTAAGAGATCCTTCTTTTTTACAGCGGCATAGTATTCCATTGAGTAGATGTGCCACAGTTTTTTAATCCACTCATCTACTGATGGGCACTTGGGCTGTTTCCAGATCTTAGCTATTGTAAATAACGCTGCTATGAACATATGGTTACATATATTCTTTCTGATTGGTGTTTCCAGATTCTTAGGATATATTCCCAGAAGTGGGATCACTGGGTCCAATGGCAGTTCCATTTTTAATTTTTTTGATGAAACTCCATACTTTTTTCCATAGTGGCTGCACCAGTCTGCATTCCCACCCACCCTGTACTAGGGTTCTCTTTTCCCTTGCCAGCACTTGTTGTTTGTTGATTTATTGATGGTAGCCATTTTGGCAGGTGTCAGATGATACCTCATTGTGGTTTTAATTTGCGTCTCTCTAATGATTAATGACATTAAATATTTTTCATATGTCTTTTGACCATCAAAGTAAAAAGCTTCTGCATAGCAAAGGAAACCCATGGTATGGGAGAACATATTTGCCAATGATACATCTGATAAAAGGTTGATTTTCAAATTATATAAATAACTCATACAACTCAACAAGAGGAAGACAGTAATCCAATTAAAAAATGGGCAGTGGACCTGATCTCCCATTTTATCTGGCATTTGCTGAGACTCATTATCCTCTCTAGTTCTTGACCCATGTAAATTGCTGCTGAATCAACACTTGTACTGTCCTCAAAGACCTGTATCAGTTATGTCAAAGCCTCTTTTGACAGATTGGAATCATTTTCCTGGTCTACACCAAGGCACAGGGAATTCTGTGGGGTGTGGTTGTAGGTCTATCTGAGAAGGCACAAAGCCCAGCCATGCTTCCCTGAGATCTTTTTAGTCACTATTACCTTCAAGTCCATGTAAGGTCTCTGAGACTGGTTTTCCTTCAGATTGGACCTGGAGAAAATGAGGTCTGTGGAGCACATATGCCAGATCCTTCCTGCTGTCCACAGGGCCTGCACTTTTTGACACTTAAAAGCCACTACTTTGTATTATACATCACTAGAGGCTTGGTGCTTGAAAATTCATGCACTGGAGGGGGCTCCCTCAGCCCGGCCTGCCCCCTCTCACAGTCCGGGAGCCCTCAGGGGAAGGCGATGCCCCATCACACCTCTGCTGCTGCCACTGCCGGCAGCACAAGCCTCGGCCTGCAGTGGTTACCTGAGCCTCGGGCCGGCCCTAGGTGGCTGGGCAGCTGCCATCCAAGGCTAGCCTGTGCCTCTGGCCAACCTTGGGCAGCTGGGGGGCTGAGGGGACTGGGGAACTCCAGAGACAGGTGCACAGAGCGGCCGGGCCCACCCTGGCGGGACTGAGGGGACTGGGCGCCACCATTTTGTGGCTGTGGGCACCGCCATCTTTGAAGGCGTGGTAGTCAATTAGCATATTCCCTCCTTATTGGCTGTGGGTGCCGCCATATTTGAGGGTGTGGCAGTCAATTAGCATATTCCCTCCTTATTGGCTATGGGTGCTGCCATCTTTGAGGGTGGGACAGTCAATTAGCATATTCCCTCCTTATTGGCTGTGGGAGCCACCATCTTTGTGATGGTGTGAGGGTCCATTAGCATATTCCCTCTTTATTAGATAGGATTTCCCTGATGTGATAGGTAGAGAATCAAAACTAAGTGGAGTTAGAAAAATAAGAAAATATCAGGGGTGGGTAAAGGAAAAGGAAAAACAAAAACACATTGGTTAATATTTCTAAAGTAGTCTCCCATAAAACAGTAAGTAACTCTATCTGAATGGAACTCATTTTCCTGGGAGTGGTGCATTCCCGGTAAGAAAGCAGAGGCTGGCCCTAGTTGGGGAAGCTTTAATGGAGATGTTTGCATTGCATGGTTGGTTAGACATAATATATTTTTAGGTTCCTTCTGGTTCATTATTCGATGATACTAAGTAAAAATTATTATTTGCTAGAACCTTATCTTTCCTAGAATTTCCCAGTATCCTTCTAGTTATGAACTATGTGTGCTTCCAAATTCTTATGCTGAAACCCTAATCTCTAGTACCTCAGAATGTGACTGTACTGGATATAAAGCCTTAAAGGGATGGTGAAAGTGAGTGTTAGAGTGGGCGCTAGTCCAGTGTGAGTTGTGTCCTTATAAAAAAGATTGGATACCAGGAATATGCACACACAGAGGAGAGATCATGTGAGGATGAAGTGAAAAGGCAGCCATCTGCAAGCCAAGGAGATAAGTCTTAGAAAAAAGCAAACCTACTAACACTGATCTTGGATTTCTAGTTTCCGGAACTGAGAATATAAACTCCTGTTTTTTAAGCCACCCAGTCTGTGGTACTTTGTTTTGGTAGCCCTCGCCAACTAAGATATCTTTGTATCACACGGTATATTTCTTAGTTTTAGGCTTGTACACCATGGCCCCCAGACAGGGTCTTGCTAGAGTTAATGTTTAATAGTACAGAGTATGTTTTCCAGTAAGTGGCATCATCATTTCCAATATATTTTACTGTTTCTATAAAACTTATTTCTACCTTTTATAGTTCTTCAGAAAACAGAAACCTGCCAAGTGTCTCGGTTGTACGACTTTGACATTATAAGAAATAGAAAATTAATTGAAATTTTCTATCAGTTAAGACTGAATAAATCAGAATACTTTGCCCCAAATAAATCCAAAATGATGGGATTTTGAGAAGGTTTAAGTGCATTTCAGACCTTCTTGCTATAGATTTTTTTCCTTAGGAGGTACACTATGAAGACTGGTAGAGTGTTGTCTGTAGTGATTGTCTACATCCATAGCAGTTGTCTAGTTAACACTAACTGACACATGGAACATATTTTTGAAAAAGGTTGCTTACTCTTATATACCTTACTACTTCTTTGTCATTCATGTACTTTCCCCCCAAGTAATTGATACTTTAAGTTACTCTCTTTTCTACTAAAGGACATGTTTCTATTGGACTTTCTAATCCAGTGATGTACTCTAAAGGGTGGTTGGCACTCCCACTGGGTTAGAATCAATGGGAAAGAAGTGGATGAATTTCTACAACTAAGATTAACAATTAACAATTACAGACTAAATCAGAAAATCTTCATTTAATGTCTACCATGCAAGATATTGTATATGAAACACATAATGTATGAGAGAGTCCTGGCCTCTCAGAGTTTAAGATCTAGTTGAGAAGAGAAGCTATGACACAATAAAATGTAATTATTACAGCCCAGCCAGCATGTCTCAGTAGTTGAGCATCTACCTATGAAACAGAAGGTCACAGTTCAATTTCCAGTCAGGGCACAGTGGAGGGCTGGTCAATGATTCTCTCTCATCATTGATGTTTCTCTCTCTCTCTCTCTCTCTCTCTCTTTCTCTCTCTCTCTCTCTCTCTCTCTCTCTCTCTCTCTCTTCCTTCCTCTCTAAAATCAGTAAAAAATATTTTTTAAAAATGTTATTATCACATAAAACTATGAAAATGGTCATAATCCAAAATGCACTGTATTCATCCTTGATCAGACATTCACTTTGTAGCTCATCTTTCTCCATACTTTGTATATAGACTTAATGAATATGAGTCCAGCCTTATTAGACATTAATAAAATGTCAAATAGTGAGTTGTTTAACTGGAGTTTGTTTTACTGATATGAACAATATTTCTATAGTGTTTTTATCTTGGAACTTTAAAATGAAGAGAGTTTTTGGAGAATGGTTTATTCTTTAAATAGTCATCCTTAAATGCTTAAATTAGACATATGTAATTATTCTCATTTAAAAAATATTCTCTTATATTCTCTTCTGTATTTTTAATGTGTCTCTTGTGTTCTCTGCTAATTCTGCCAACTGTATGCAGTATAGTCTTTTGCAATTTTTCTTCCTACTGTTTTTATATCTCAAGCCTTGGTTCTTCCCCTGCAAATTTTGTACTTGATTTTACTGGGCCAGTTTCTTATTACAGTGGCTTCAAATATGTTCTTCCTTTTTGTGTAGATTTCTGCAGACTAGCCCAACCTTTTCTTCTATTCATACTTTGGTGTGCTCCTACTTTTCATATGGACTCTGCCTGGTGGACAGACTAGTTATTTATGTATTCCTCATCACTCATTATTGTTTTTAGGGAAAAGGAATATCTTTCTACCAGTGCTATCATGAAGATAATTTCTCTAAGGAGCAAATTGATTTGTCCTTTCTTATTTCCATCACTTTAAAAGCCAGATTCTTGGCTCTTTTCACATAATTAATAGAGGCAGCAGTGGCTTCTGCTTTTCCTTTTAAACCCATTGCTTCTCAGTGTGTTTATGTATACAGAGAGTAACATGCACAGAAAAGAGAAAGCTCTGTCTTTGAAGGCAGAAAATCTTCATCCAGAAGCTGGACTGAAAATGGGTTTACAAGGCTTATGTAGGGAGAGAGGTGGAATTATAGGGCCCAAGTAGAAAATATAAGCTATCTGCTGAGAACAATGGGTCGATTAATTTCTAGAAGCAGAGAGTTTTAGAAAGAATGTCCGTATTTGTTGAAGGGAGAAAAGGAAGAAGAAATGGAAGAAAACCAGGGAGGGAGAAAGAGATAAAAGAGAGAAAGGAAGAAAGGACAATTAACCCGGCCGGTGTGGCTCAGTGCTTGAGTGTCCATTTACGAACCAGGAGGTCATGGTTCCATTCCTGATCAGGACACATGCCAAGGTTTTGGGCTCAATACCCAGTAGGGGGTGTGCAAGAGGCAGCCAATCAATGATTCTCTCTCATCATTGATGTTTCAATCTCTCCCTTTCCCTTCCTCTCTAAAATCAATAAAAATATATTTTAAAAAAGAAAGGACAACTAGCTTATACCCTAAATAAAGACTGAAGAGTATAGTCTCTGCTTTGCAGGCAGTGGGGAATCTGGGGATGTTGTTTTTATTGCATACTGATGTATATAGAATACTATTCTAGGCACTGAAGGGGTTGACCACAATAGTGTAAGGTACCACAACATGAATTAGAGCCATGCCCTAACATAAGAGAGGGAGCAAAATACACTAATAGAAATTGAACTGAGATGTATGTTCTATAACAAGGCACCAAAGGTGACTTTGCGACTGGCTGGAAAGAAGCCATTTGTATCTGAGAGGATTGTGTTCTAATGATTGGGAGGGCTACCCATTTTATAGAGAACAATGAGGGATTTTTATTTCAAACAGGAGTTGAGAAGAACTACTTGGACTAGAAATAAAGAGATGAAGAGTAGGGAAAAACCAATGTAACCAAGATATCAGTATCCTTTAAAAAAAAAGCAAAGAGAACATGATGAAAAAATTAGAGTAAAAGAAGATAAAGTAATTTATAAAAGGAAGGGGACTTCTGTTTTCAAACATTATAGAATAATAAACAAATCTACAATTATATTTGGAGATTTTAACATATCCCAGTCAATAATTAATAGAGCCCATGGACTGAAAAATCAGTAAGGATTTAGATGACTTGATTGATGCTATCACCCAAGTTAATCCAATTAACTTTTATAGAACTGTTCATTGAAACACAGTACAATATAAATTATTTTTGAGTGCACACAAAATATTTACTGAGGCAACTGATTTTCAATAAAAGTACAAAGGCAATTCAGTGGATAAAGGAAAATAATTTCAACAAATGGTGCTGGAATAATTGGTTTATAAAAAATAGACTTCATGTATCAAATTTAAATATGAGCAGTTTATTTTATGCCAATTATACATTAATAAAGCTGTTAAGAAACAGTAGAGAGGTATGAGAAAGGAGAAGAAAGAAGAGTAACAACATGAATGGGAATAATTAGCTACATCATGTGCTATATAAGAGCATTATATTGCTTTCTCCAGGCCTGAGTTATATATAGCTTCTGCTCTAGTACAAAGTGCTGTAGTCTAGCTCACAGGTGTACAAATAGGTAAATAATGTTCCCAAGTTCAAATGTTCATTTGCGATGGGCTAAAGTACAAGGTGCACCATGCAAAAAGAACAACTTGGACTAGGGCATATCTTTTCACTGTTATAATCAACATAGAGTCATTTACACATTTAAAATAGAACAAAGCCACTCCCTTCCCTCTGCAACACAAATCAACAACAAAACAATGTGGATTCATACTCGCTGACAACCTCCTTACCATTTGAACATTCAATCTGAGGTAGAATTTTCATCTTGAGAGTAAAGTAGCATATTCTAGGGCTTTTTATGTGCAGCATTTATTTTCGTTATATTTCTTCAATGTGGTTTTGCAGATATTTTCATTGACTATTTAGCTTAAAATTGCCTGCCTCCTGAAAGTATCTAAGAGACATTGTGGATTGCAGGCCTATAGTTGCCAGTCTCATGTGTGCTATTCTCGAGTATTTTCTCTTTGGCTCTGACATGATTGCCTTCTGGCCGGCCTGAAAACCTAGCTGGCTCAGCCTTGACTCACTGCTGCTACTCCAGCAGTGCTGTAGGAAGTAGTTTCTGTTGCAGACCACTAGGCTATGGGTCTTAGTTTAACAAGGGTTTGGGATGAGGTATCCTGGAATATTCTTCTGTGTTTACACCAAATTAAAGCCTGTAATCTAGATTTGATGCCCACTGTGTTGCTTAAGATGGTTTAGAAGAGTGACTGGGGTTTTCAAAGCGGTTTTGGAATATGTCTTTATTATGACTCTGTTAGATTTCCCTTTAGGTCACAGCAGAGGGACATCTATTTGATTAGAACCTGAGGTTCTTATCTGAATAAAGAGCCACCTACCAAAGCTTTAACCCTTCTGGTATCATCTGTATATACCTTCTGCATCATAGTATATTCTCCAATAATATATATTTTTTATTGTTGACAGTATCACAGCTGTCCTGCATTACACCCCCCTTTGCCTCCTTCCACCCAGCCCCTGCCTCACCCCAGGCCTTCATCACACCGTTGTCTGTGTCTCTGGGTTATGCATATAACCCTATGGGTTATATATATAAAAGCCTAAGCGACCAACTGATCAACCAGTAGCTATGATGCTCACTGACCACCAGGGGGCAGGCACTCAACGCAGGAGCTGCCCCCTGGTGATCAGTGTGCTTCCACAATGGGAGTGCTGCTCAGCTGACTGCCAGGCACCAGACTCCGGGTTCAAGGCTGGCGAGCACCGCTGTGGCGGCATGGGCCTCTCCTGATCAGGACTGACTGGGCATGAGCCCATGGCAGGCACAGCGAGGCCGGGAGGCAGGAGGAGCAGGCGGTGTTGGACTGTCGGTTTCGGCCCAATCCCTGCAGGCCATGCCGAGGGACCCCACCAGTGCACGAATCCTTGAACCAGGTCTTTAGTATGCATACAAGTTCTTTGGTTAATCTCTTTCTGTCCCCCCAGCTCCCTCCTTTCTGAGATTTGTTATTCTGTTCCATACATCCATGCCTCTGGATCTATTTGTTAGTCAGTTTATTTTGTTCTTTAGATTCTACATATTAGTGAGGGCATGTGATATTTGTCTTTCTCTGATTGGCTTATATCGCTTAGCACAGTGGTTCTCAACCTGTGGGTCGAGACCCCTTTGGGGGTCGAACAACCCTTTCACAGGGGTCACCTAAGACCATCGGAAAACACATATATAATTACATATTGTTTTTGTGATTAATCACTATGTTTTAATTATGTTCAATTTGTAACAATGAAAATACATCCTGCATATCAGATATTTACATTACGATTCCTAACAGTAGCAAAATTACAGTTATGAAGTAGCAACAAAAATAATTTTATGGTTGGGGGTTACCACAACATGAGGAACTGTATTAAAGGGTCGTGGCATTAGGAAGGTTGAGAACCACTGGCTTAGCATAATAATCTCCAGGTCCATCCATGCTGTCACAAAGGCTAAGACAGTGATGGCTAACCTATGACACGTGTGTCAGAGGTGGCACGCGAACTCATTTTTTTGGTTGATTTTTCTTTGTTAAATGGCATTTAAATATTTAAAATAAATATCAAAAATATAAATCTTTGTTTTACTATGGTTGCAAATATCAAAAAATTTCTATATGTGACACGGCACCAGAGTTAAGTTAGGGTTTTTCAAAATGCTGACACGCCGAGCTCAAAAGGTTTGCCATCACTGGGCTAAGAGATCTTTCTTTTATACTGCTGCATAGTATTCCATGGTGCAAATGTACCACAGGTTTTTATCCAGTCCTCTACTGTTGGGCACTTGGGTTGTTTCTGGGTCTTAGCTATTGTAAATAACATTGCTATGAACAAAGGGGTGCATATATATATTTTTTTATTATTGTTTTGGGACTCTTAGGATATACTTCTAGAGGTGAGATTACTGGGTCAAACAGCAGTTCAATTTTTATTTTTTTGAGGAAACTTCGTACTGTTTTCCACAGTGGTTGCACCAGTCTATATTCCCTCCAGCAGTGTACTAGGGTTTCCTTTTCTCCTCATCTTCACCAGCACTTGTTTGTTGATTTATTGATGGTAGCCATTCTGACAGGTGTGAGGTGATACCTCATAGTGGTTTTATTTATTTTATTTTTTAAATATATTTTATTGATTTTTTACAGAGAGGAAGGGAGAGGGATAGAGAAGTTAGAAACATCGATGAGAGAGAAACATCGATCAGCTGCCTCCTGCACACGCCCTACTGGGGATGTGCCCGCAACCAAGGTACATGCCCTTGACCAGAATCGAACCTGGGACCCTTGAGTCTGCAGGCCGACACTCTATCCTCTGAGCCAGACAGGTTAGGGCACCTCATAGTGGTTTTAATTTGCATCTCTCTGATGATTAGTTACTTTAAACATTTTTTTCATATGTGTCTAAGCTTTAGAGAGGTGTCTATTCAGGTCCTTTGCCTTTTTTTTAATTGGATTGTTGTCTTCCTTTTGATGAGTTGTATGAGTTCTTTATATATTTTGGAAATTAACCCCTTATCAGATGTATTAATGGTAAATATGTTCTCCTATACAGTAGGTTCCCATTTGATGATGGCTTCTTTTGCTATTCAGAAGATTTTTAGTTGAATATATTCCAGTTTATTTATTTTTTCCTTTGTTTCTTTTGATCTAGGAGATGCATTTGGCTCCAATATTTTTATTATTTCTTTGATTTTTTTTTAAGTTTGGAAAGAATATTTGAAATTAGGCCAGTTTCCTCTGCTTTCAAATACTTTCAAATATACTATTTTTTCTGGCTTAATTAATTCCCACTCTAACTTGTATCCTCTGCTTTCACTGAGAGACCATGTAGTATGGTATTAAGCCCAGCAGCTCTGGAGTCAGACTGCTGGTGCTCAAATACTCTTTCATCTATTAAAATCTATAACTCTAGTCATGTTACTGAATTTCTTTGTGCCTCAGTTCTTTTATCTCTAAAATGGGAATAATAAATGTGACTACTTCAAAGGTTGTTGGAAGGATTAAATGGACATATGTAAAGCCCTTTGACGGGGGCCTTGTTCATAGTAAGCATGAATAAATGTTGGAAAGAACAGGTATTAGTTTTATTTATTTAAAAAAATCTTAGAACCACCACATGGAGTGTAGATGGGCCAAAATGTATTGTGTATATGACTGCGTGTGTTTGTGTATAATATATATAATGCACACCTGTGTGTGTGTGTGTGTGTGTGTGTGTGTATACATGCAGAAAAATATGTGAGGTCTGAAGTATATATTCTTTTGCTACTGAAGCCAATGCACTTAATAATTTATTAATTCAAGACAAATGGAATTCTTAAAATGATCCAACAGAATAATAGTGTTTTTATTAGTGTCCTCATATCTTTATATTCTCAGATATCACTACATTGCTTGAAGCATGAGTCTTGATGAATTTCTTAGATGTTTTTCTTTATCTCATGTTCTTTTTCTTTTCAGCTATTGCAATCATGAATTTAATGCCATTGCCCTGTCTCTAACTTTGTGTCTCCCACATTTTATCTCTCAGTAACATAGGATGTAGGGACTGATATCAATATACATCTATTTGTTAGTTCAGGGTTTTACTCTTTCATAAGATTTTGCATCTTAGGTGAACTTTGTTTTTTGGTGTTTCTGGACAATTTCTTCTCTTACTTCAGTACAATTTAATCTTCTGAGTATGATACACTGTGATATTGATGAGAATGATGAATCTCAAGCAGGAATCTTGCCATTCCACCACCATATGAAATGGTCTTTAACGTTTTTATTATAATCAGTTTCACAGGCATTTCAGATCTCACTTCTCATGTCACCTGCAGATATTTTAGGTAAGTGATAAATTGAAGGGATAAGAACACACACATATTATAAAACTAATTTAGTTCTAGGCTAAATTTGCCAAGAATACAAAGTCTCATCTCATCAGAAGTGGGGTGGCCTTGTGAATAGGAGCAGATGAACAGTTTTTCAACAGAATTGCCGGTGGCACTTGGGAAAGTACTTTGCTGGATATGGAAAACCCAGTCTTGCTAGATCATTTCTCTTTTTGGTATGGGACTTCACATCAGGAAGATTTTTATATTAAGAATATATGTTTGTCTCTTTAACAGATATTTACAAATACTGAGTTCTGGTTACTAAAAAACAACAACAACCCCCCCCCCAAAAAAAAAAAAAAAACAAGACAAAACAAAACAAAACAAAAACCAACCTATCATTAAGGCCTCATTCTGACGGGTAAAAAGCAGAGTTTGTTTCCATATATATCTTTAAAAATCTGATGGCCCATTTCCTTGGAATGGCAGTCCAAATAGTCACTTAAAACTCCACAGTGTTTTATATTCTAAAAGAATAAACAGTTTATAGAGATAAAAACATCATTTTAAATGAACCATTGGCCTGAGCCAGTCTAGCAATGCTTATGATGTGATTGAAACCAAGGATCCATGCTATTGTTAGCAGAGTTTATGCATTCACTTCTCTTGTGCTGTCTTAATTTATCGCCCACACTATTCATGCACAAGTCCTTGAAAGCTACTTCAAAGACATGGTCTCAGGACGTGTTTTCATGTACTGGGAATACAACTTGTAAAAAAAGTCTTATATGTTTATATTTACCCATATTAAAATGCATAGACAAGATCATTGGGCATTTTTAAAGCTTATGATCATGGGAAATATTGCAATTCCAAGCTATCAGTAAGTAAGTTGCTACACCTGCCATTTTTCCTGGAACTGCTCCTTTGAAGTAGTTTTCCAGGGTTTGATAAACACACTTAAAATTACTCTATACACAGCCCTTGCCAGATTGGCTCAGTGGATAGAGCATTGGCCTGCTGACGAAAGGGTCCCAGATTCTATTCAGGTCAAGGGCATGTACCTTGGTTTCAGGATCCACCCTGGTCTGGGCCCTGGTCAGAGCTCGTGCAGGAGGCAACCAATCGATGTCTTTCTGTCACATCAATATTCCTCTCTGTCTTTCCCTCTCTCTTCCACTCTCCCTAAAAATCAATGGGAAAATATCCTTGGTTAAGGATTAACAACAGCAAAAAATTACTCTATACATGTATACACTTAAATTCTGTCTATGGATCTTTGTGCATATAATCTTTTCTCAAGATTAATTTACTAGGGTGATATGTATACAGAGTAGGGCAAAAGTAGGTTTACAGTTGTATGCAAAACACAAAGCTTATTCTTATTATATATTAATTATTAGATCATTTTCCATAGGAACAACTGTAAACCTACTTTTGCCCCACCCTCTATACAAACAGGTAGTATATAATCGCTTTTTTGGTATTATTTTTCCATATCCCAATTCAATTCCCCCAAATTTCCTTCTGACAAATGAGGATTAGTTTTGCTTTCTGATATGAAATTTTTCTGCATATCTGTATATGTAGTAAAAGATTATATTTTTTCTGAGTGGAAGACTTTTTTTTTTTATTTTAAAGTAGTGAATCCATCCCTGGCTGCGGGCATGCAGGAGGCAGCTGATTGATGTTTCTCTCTCACTGATGTTTCTATCTCTCCCTTCCTCTCTCTAAAATCAATAAAAATATATTAAAATGAATAAAAACAGTGACTCCAATCTCTGATTCTCCATCTTTGTAGATGGGCAATTCTTTTTCTTACAGTTCTACCTAGGAATCTTGGAAGTTCGAACATAGAAGAAACACTCAGAATTTTGTAGATCTCAGCAGAGAGAAATCTGACCCACAAAGAATGCATTTGATGATTAAGAAACTGTTTCCTCATTCCAACTGGAATTAGTATTTTTTTCCCCACCACTATTTATTTTGCCCAAAAGAATATCCCTAAAATTTCACTTGGTGATGGGATCATAGCAGGGAGTAACCTAACAATTGGAAAAATAAGTGAGTTAGCCTTAGAGGCGTTCTCATATTTATTACATCATTATGTACCAAGAGGTTTTTATGAAATATTATTTAAATACATATTGCCAGCCTGGAGGTTTAAACAGTGGATAGTCCATAATGAGATATTATATTTTCAGTTTTTCCATCTCTTTCTGACATGAGTATATGCCTATCAGAGAGGCTGGAAAGTGATGTAGTGGTAACATTTTAAAATTGTAAAATGAAAGAAATCTGTTCTTGAAATTGCTGATGGCATCTAAACATGGTTAGAAAACTCACCAAATATTGCTTCGTGCACTTAAGATTTGAAGTGAAATTCATATAACTATTGTTTTTTATGCTAAAAGGATGATTTCCGTTTTGATAAAATTGTTTGCCTTGTTGTACCTGACATTTCAAAAATGTTACACATCTGTTAATTATCTTTAGGGCATAGTCCAGAAGAGGCCATATTTTATAGAGCTGACAGCACTATCCTAACTGCTTCCTGACCTGAAGTTCTGGCAAGGATACTGCTCTATTTTGGAGTAAGGATGCTTGGAAATGAGTTAGAAAACATATTTTATGGACCCCCTTCCTCCTGCTCATTCACCCATTTTGGTTGGGTCAGACTGTTCTCATTGTTTTTTGTGTGTTTTTTTTAAAGATATTTTTATTGATTTCAGAGAGGAAGGGAGAGGGAAAGAGAGATTGAAACATCAATGATGAGAGAGAATCATTGATTGGCTGCCTTCTGAATGCCCCTTGCTGGGGATTGAGCTGCAACCTGTGCATGTGCCCTGACTAGGAATCCAACCATCAAACCTCTTGCTTTCTGGGTGGATGCTCAACCACTGAGCCACATCTGCCGGGTTGCAGTGATTTTGAACTATGCAAAAATACCCTCGAATTTGCATTACATTGGTTCTCTTTCTCACCACGAATTAGCCATGAATTTTTATGCAGGGTTCTAGTTTTTAAGATCAGATAGGTCAATAACAATATTTAAGAAAAAAATTAATTTTGACCTTATTCCTTTCTTTCTTAATACACTGGTGATAGGATCATTTCTTTTCTTGCAACAACTTCTGGGACTGACTTTCATTATAGGCAGAGACCTATTCTCAACCAGCTTCTAGACTGCTGAGTTAAGCTGTGCCTGTTTCCACTTGTATCACAGAACCTGTTTGAGGAATAAGAATAGATTCTATACATTTTGCTAGCAACGTGAACATGACCTGCATATATTGTCTTACTTCATTTAACTTTATTTAAACCTCTCATTTCCCCCTGGGAAGTAGGAATTTTTATTTCCATTTTGGAGGTGAGGGAGCTAAGGTTCAATTTTCAGTCGAGAGAAAACTAAGACTCCGTTAGGCCCACAGAAGCATGTGCCTATGAGACAGCAGGAGCTGGGTTTGCCTGATTTGAAAGAACCCCAGCCTGCACTGATTTAATTTCCAGTCACAGTGTCAGCCAGGCAGGGTCAAGCATCAAGTTCCTGCATTCCCCTTTTGGGGAAGAACAGTTGATGTGCCCAGCTTTACATAGTGATCTATTTGATGTGTGTGTGTGTGTGGGGTTTTTTTGGAAAGGAAATGAAATCCCCTGAAATATCACTGACAATTTTTCGATGACATTGAAGTATCAGAACATTTTGGATAACAAAGTCGTGAATTCCTTTAGGTGTCATACAGCTTTCAGCGGTTGTATATTTTGTAGGTAGGAAGTAGCCAAGTGTATTTCTTTGCCTTCATTCAAAATAAAATCACTTAAAGAAGTCTCATACTGAAATAATCTGTAGGATTTCCCTTCTCTGTGTCTTTTCTGTTGTGTCTGTGGCGCTAGGCCGCAAGTATTGGAAATCCTGTGAAACCCCAGCTACGCCAAGGTTCTCATCTTCTCATTTTTTTCTCTCTCCATATACTAGTCTTGATGCATTTTCCCTTATTGGTGGTCTTATTGCCTTTTTATAACAGCAGTTACTGTCTTGTTATTTAGTTTATTCCACTTTTAATTTATGATTTACAAAATCATTGCACTACTCATTAAGAAGTAAGGTGACATTCATTATCATTAGTATGTCAAAGAGTTTCAAGTTGTCTAAATTGTCAATTTTTCAACCTGCTGCAAGGGGACTTGAGCCACTGGAAAACAGACCAAAGTATTCTGATATTATTTAATTCTGATTGCATTTTTAAATTTTCTTTAGCTTATGTTAATATTAATAGCGAGTGACTTTAACAAACAATTGAGGTCATTATTTCAACCCCATTAAAGTTCACTTCAACCCCATTCAGCTAAAAGTGATTATGAAATGATAAAAATACTTGAAATGGAATCAACACAGGCACTTGCTAATAAATCAATCCTTTTCCTTCAGTCCCCATTTTTAGACACTTCCTTATGTGATAGTTGTCTAGGCTCTAAACCCTTCAAAGTGATATTTTTTCCTGGTAATAATTGATTTACCGCTTATGTGCCAGACACTCTTCTAGGTATTGGTGAATATCACACAGAATAGGCACTCGCCCCTTACTCTTGTAGGGCTTCCATTTTAGAAAATAGAGATTGACAAAAAGATAAATGAACAAGCAAGCTACTGTAAAGCTGGAAAAAATGGGCTGGCTGTTGAGTGAGCTATTGCAGATGGTGTCAGAGAAGGCCTCTCTGAGGAGGTGACATTGGTTCCAAGACCTGCCTGATGAGAAAGAGCCAGTCATGGGGCTATTGGGGAGGGGGCAGGACAGAGCATTTTAAAGAGAGGCGACAGCCCATGTCAAAGTCCTGCAGCATGAAAGCAAGCATGGTGAGGTTGAGGTAAGAAAGGACAATGTGACTAATATAATCAGAGCAGATGGATGATGATGATGATGAAGTAGTCAGGGGAAACAGTTGGGTTTTATTTTAAAATCTATTTTAAACAAGCTCTTAGTTGTTTTTGATCAGAGGGGTGACGTGAATCGATGATACCCATGGACATGCCCTCTTTTTTTCTTCACACGAATATCTAAGAGACACTCCTTGTGTTCTCCTGCTAGGTAAGTCCCATTCCTTTCTGGGTCTTTCCATCAGGGAGGTAGTCAAAACGCAGTTGTAAGAATCTTCATTTGGATCATAGATATATACTTTTATTTTACCACTTTTTTTTTCTTTCTAGAATCTTTTATACCCAGAACAGCTTCTCACTTCATATTTGACGAAAAGCTCTCTTCCTCCCCTTTCCAAGAGCAACAAACCTAAAAACTTTAACACATTAGGGATGTTATCCTACAGACTCTATAGCATAACTGGCCCCAATTTCATTTGTTCATTGTCTACTAATTTTGGAATATGTAAAATCTATCTATCTACCTATCATCTATCTATCTATCTATCTATCTATCTATCTATCTATCTATCTATCTATGTATCTTCCATCCTATTTCATTAGAATATATTTCTAGAAGGTAATCATTTTCTTCCATGTTCTGAATCTTGGAATCTGACTTATTAAATACCAGAGGCCCAGTGCATGAAATTTGTGCAAGGGGGGGAGGTGTCCCTCAGCCCCACCTGCACCCTCTCCAATATGTGATCCCTTGGGGGATGTCTGACTGCTGGTACTGGACATCCCTTTCACAATCCAGGACTGCTGGTTCCTAACTGCTCGCCTGCCTGCCTGCCTGATTGCCCCTAACTGCTTCTGCCTGCCAGCCTGATCACCCCCTAACCGCTCCCCTGCCAGCCTGATTGACGCCTAACTGCTCCCCTGCCAGCCTGGTCTCTCCCAACTGCCCTCGCCTGCTGGCCTGTTTGCCCACAACTGCCCTCCCCTGCCAGTCTGATTGCCCACAACTACCCTCCCCTGCAGGCCATCTTGTGATGACTCGAGGGCGGCCATCTTGGGATGATGTCGCGCACGACACCACCTAGACTTTTTTTATATAAGATGTGTGAATATGAATAGACAGGCAATATATATCAAGGTTTCTAGTGTGAGAAAGGAGGTAGAAGAAAGAATTTAGAATAATTCATGTTCTCTTTATCTCTCTCCTCTTGTCTCTTTATTTTATTTTTATTATTTAAAAAATTTTTAAAATGTATTTTTTAAAATATTTTTTTTATTAATTTCAGAGAGGAAGGGAGAGGGAGAGATAGAAACATCCATGATAAGAGAGAACCATGGATCAGCTGCCTCCAGCACGTCCCCTCTGGGGATCAAGCCCGTAACCTGGGCATGTGTCCTGACCAGAAATCGAACCTGTGACCTCCCAGTTCATAGGTCAATGCTCAACCACGGAGCCATGCTGGCCGGTCTTGTCTCTTTATTTTATAACTAGTTTGTAATTCATTTAATGATTACTTTAATGTTCTTATTTATTTTAGGGACTTATTTAGTAATGTAAGATCTACATTAATAAACAAAACAGGCTCTTTGAACTCAAAGAGCTTCCATTCTAACAGAATCGGGGGGAGGGGGAGGATTTAAAGGTATTTCTTAAAATGTTAAGAAGGGGGTGCACCCATTGAAACTCACTAGGAAGAAATGGAGAGCATCAAGAAAATAAGGTAAGGGACAGCATGTATGTCTTGTTGGTTACTAGTTTGAAATACATAATTTTGGCCTCTTTTCTGTGTTGCTTATGTGTTTATTTATATACTAGAGGCTCAGTGCATGAAATTTGTGCATGGGGGAGGGTGTCCCTCAGCCCGGCCTGCACCCTCTCCAATCTGGGACCTCTCGGGGGATGTCTGACTGCCCATTTAGGCCCGATCCCACAGGGGAAAAAAAGAAAAACCAACTTAAAGCATCTTAAGTAAATAAAGGGAGACTCTGGGCTTGTCCTCCATAAAGTCTGAGTCTGCCTGTAAGCAGTGTTCCAGGGATCACTCTCAAAGCAAAGCCTCAGTATTTGGTTTATTTCCATCTCTCTGTTCTGCTTTGTTGGTTTAATACTCAAACTGTGCATCATGATTTTCTGTTGCTCCAAGCAGCCCCTTTCCAGTTCCCTGGTCCTGGCTCCAAGAGAAAACATCTCGCTGACACTGCTTAAATCTTCTCTCCCCTGCCTGCAGTCACTGGTTCAGGGAGGGGCCTGCTCACTAACCAGAGCCAACTGGAAGGGATCTGACTGTTGCTAGGACAGTAGGGAGAGAAAGAAAGACAGTCTCACCTCTTTTTGCTGGGATTTGAAACTGAAAAGAATTGTTCTTGCAGCAACAAGGAATTACTATGTACATTTGGAAGCTTAAAACAACATAATGTAAAACAGAGTTGAGAGATAGGAGAAACCAAGTACTGAGGATGCCATTTGAGTTTGTGAATAAGATCTAAATAGTGACCAAGACTATATGGAAGATGGGCCAATAAATCCCCTGCTTGACTTTAGCTATTTTGAGTTAGTCCTTTTTTTCTGTTGCAACATTAAGTATCTTTACTGAAATAAAAATATGAAAATTATAAAGTGCTGTATCATACATATAGATAAAAATATTTTGAGCTCAGAGTTTCATAAAACCATAAAAATTTAGAGTTGGGAGGGATTTAGCACATACATTCATCCAATTAACACCATTTACAATGAGGTGACTAAAGAATCAGTGAGAGGGAGGAACTTACTCAACATCTCAGAATGTGCCAGGGTGAGTAGAACAATCCAAGTGTCAGGGCTTCTAGCTCTGTGCTGCTGCTGGTGCTGTATGCTTGAATTTGGGTTAAAATAAAGGTAATAGGGGAGAGAGAGAGAGAGAGAGAGAGAGAGAGAGAGAGAGAGAGAGAGAGAGAGAAACCTGTGGATATATAAAAATGGATTGTGCCCGGTCATTTTTTTAGTTTTATTTACAGTGGCAAAATTCAAAACCACAATTCTTGTAAGAGTGCCTTATTGTATTTCTCATTGCTTTCCATCTGAATATTTCATTTTAGTCATTTTATTTTAGAAACTTCATTTTTATATGTACCAAATGCAATAATTCAAACAAACAGTTTGCAAAACATGAGCCATTAACCATGATAGAAAATCTATGAACTGCTTTTAGATTATTGCCTTTTTTCACTTATTTTTTTAAGATAAATGCTAACAAATATTATAAAATAAACTTTTTAGAATTGACACAATGTGTTTACTCCTGTATATTACTCATAAATGACAGTTCAGTTTTTTAATACTCTCTGGCAAATCAGATAAACTTTAGTTACAAGAAACAAAGAAATGCTTTGTAATAATGTGCCCTGATTCTGATATTGTTTATATAATATCATCCTAAGTTTTAGGGAATAAAAATTTAGTTCTCATTTTAGGATGATTTATTAGTTATGTAGGCTATTTTATGGTTATGATGAACAGGAATTAATTTAGAAACGACATCAGAAGACCTGGAATTTAGATTTGATTCTTTGTATAGCCTTGGCTCTTAGCTACCTCATTTACATTGACACATTCAGGAAGGAATTCTTCAGCATGAACATTCTATTTTCAGCATGAATAATATAACTAGCCTGCAGAATTGTGTGTATGTATTTTTAATTTTATTTTAGGACTCCCAAAAATGTTTATAAATAACATCTCTGAGGGAGAAAACCCTTCTAAATATAAGTCCTATAATTTTTATCAGAAAAATGTAATAATTTCATTGAGTTTTGTAACTTCTCCTAAAACTTTTAGGGAGATTCTGGCACTCATTATAAGAAAGCAGTTAAAAGTTAATTAATTGGGGGGAAAAGTGTACTGAAAGAGAAAGCACTAAGTCTATTATAGAAATAAATCTTATTTTTCTGGCAAGGGCTTTATAATTAAAACAAAACTCAGGTGGAAAAAAAGCTTAAGCAGTAACAATTATATTAATAAAATACTGATTTTTTTAGAGAGGGAGGAAAGGAGAGAAAGAAATATCGATTTGAGAGTGAAACAAAAATTGGTTGCCTCCTGCACAAGACCCACCTGGGGGTCAAACCCGCAACTCGGGTTTTTTCCTGACCTGGACTTGAACCAACTGGCCAGGGCTGATTTTTTTTTACATTGCTTTCATGTTAAGAATTACTAGGTCCTTATTTACATCATAATATACTTCTTGGGTAGTTTCAGTTTAGAACTCAGTTTATCAATCTCATATTATTGACTTTGGGCCAAATAATTTTTTGTTGTGATGGAATGTCCTGTGAATCATAGAATTTTTCGCATTCTTGGCCTCTACCAGCTGATGCCTGCAGCACCACCCTCCTCCTCTCATGATAAGCCCAGAAGACAAGTATCCCAAGTATCCCCATCCCTCCAATTGAGAACCACTGGTTTAGATGTGCACACACTGGGACTCTTATTTTAGAGATTAACTTATTTGATAGTAGGTCAGATGACTAGTCATTAACATGGCTGTTTTTAGGAGCCTCCAGCCCCCTAAATTAACTGTACCATTGACCAAAGTTCTATCTTTTTGTTAGTGTTGACCAGACTATGACATATCACTTTTAGTTAGCCTGCTCCTCTATTTCAAAACATTGATCCATTTTCCTATCTACCCTACCTTTGCAATGTAGCAAAGTGGTTTGGTCTGATTATCATTGCCTTTGGGGTATACCAATTCCCCATGCCCACCCCACATTCCCAATTTTTTTTTCAAATCATTACAAAACATAAAAGGATTGCTTTTCTTTAGATCAGGCTGTCATTCAAGATTGTGCCAAGTGCAACAATTTAGCAGTTCCCTCAAACTTGAATGAATTGCACGAAAGGGAAAACATGTTCTCATAGTGTGATGTTTATGAAACAGCATTAAAGCTTTGATTGATCATTCCCCTGGTGATGACTTCCATAGCACATTCTGCATTAATGCAAGTATTTTGCTTGTCAGATGCTAATATGGAAAAGATCTGCAGTGTTGTTTGGTTCACTTTGCTACCACTGAAGCATTGCTTTTCCGTAATGCAGGCTGGCCTACTGTTCCCAGTCCAATTTAAACTCTAAGTAATGACGGTGTATTTGTACTTCCTTTGGGAAAGCACTACAAAGTTTAATTTACTGTTTCCTAACCACTTGTAATAGTATCAGTAGTTAATGTTCTAGAATTTTGATAGCGGAACTTTCTGCGAATCTACTTTTTCTCTTAGAAGGGAAAAATTTAATATCATCAGCAGGTGTATGTGTATGTGTGTGGATACCAGCTTTACTTGCTAAGATTATGGAAAGAGTGTAAGGATTTGCTTTTTCTAGTCAACCATAGTCTTTCCTCCACACAGTTGTTTGAATAAGTTTAAAAGCCTTATACCTGATAGCACCTTACGTTTCAAAGAGTGTGCTGACATCACTTGATTTTTACCAGATCACTCTGGAAGTAGGCAGCCTGAAGAGCTTTATTTGAAAGATGAATATGTGGAAGGGCTAATATTTATATAGACCTTCAAGAATTGGAGGTGAATGATCCATACTCATTATTTCATTTGCTCCACATCCCTATGACACAAGCGGGACAGGTATGACTATGACCTCCATTTTTTCAGAAGAGAAAACAGTGGCACAGAAAAGTAAAGTTACTGAGCAAATGAGCGCTGGCCCTCCATTTAGGTCTTTTGCTTCACATGTAAATACACTCTTTTATTTTGCATGTCTATGCCTGGATTCCATGATTCTTTACCTCTTCCTTTTATTTTTGAAAAGACTTCACCATGCAGATGCTGGAGAATGAGATTTTCACTGGGATTCATAGATAGTGAAATTTAATGATTTAGTGAGAGAATCTCCTGAGAACACAATTTACTCAACTTGATTTGTTGTTTGCATTCCACGTATGTAGTATGAGATTCATTCTCCTCCTCTACCTCTTTTCCCCCCACTCTCCCTTCCGTCCAAACTTTGATCTGTGGATATCCAGAGGCTCACTTTGAGAAGATAGCCTCTATTGTTTGCACTAATTACTACATACCATCTATTCAATTTATTTTAATTCTTACATGTGCATTATGTAACCTCAGATGAAAAGACCATTTGGGAAGAGCTAAAGAAATAATAATCTCAACAGTGTCAGGGATCATTCCAAAGTTGCCCCTACACAGAAGAATAACAGTGCCTCTTAGATTTCATACATGTTTCGTGGAATCTCTTACCATCAATGGACAAATGGTTAATACTGGAAGAATTTGCATCAAAGCTGAATATTTGAGTACTTATTGAAACTCAGTAGGAACAAGGTTCCTCTCAGCTCACTTAGAAAGTGGGCTCATGCAAACGGTACTGACACTCAGGACCCGTCACTCCTACTGGTTGCTAGCTGCAGCCTTGTGCTAGTCTGTGGAGAAAATTGCCACTTGTCTAAGAACAAAACACATCCCCTTTGTCAAAAACACCAGCAATAAATTTCCATTAAAATCTAAGAGCTCTGAAAAGTCTTCTTAATAGGAAATATAAACAACCCCAACCCCCCCAATAAAAGATACCTTGTAGACATAGAAAGAAAAAAATCACTTTTAGTTTTCAGTTTCAGAGAAGTAGAACAGAGGAAATCTTATAAGAAATCCCTGAGGTTCCTGTTCTAACTATTGGCAAACATCCAGTCTTCTTTAGGAGTTTAGGTTGCCCAGCTAAATGAAAGGTACAGTACGTTGAGCCCTTATTGAAAATTTAGCAGCTGAAAATGGTAAAAGTCCTCATCCTACAAGAGCCTGGGGTGACTTAAGAGGAATACAGTAACCAACTACTTTATTTAGGCCAGGGCACCGTTATTGTTTTGTTTTGTTTTTCTTTTAGACATGGTTTGCTAGGTAAGTTCATTTCCAGAACACCTATTCCAATTTCAATTGTGTAAAGGTCAGAAAAGAGATTCCAATCCGAATTGTGTAAAGGTCAGTAAAGATATGAAAAGGAAGATTTTCTTTTCAGGAATGTATATTCCTATTTGGAATATAATGATCAGTTTCCAGTTTGGGTCCCCAGGCATATTCCGTGAGGTTGTTGGCAGCCAGAGCTGCTAAACGCAGGTCCAGGTGATTGAAGCCGGCCAGTGCTCTCACAGTGACATCAGCACAGGGATGTGGACTGAGTCAGGAGAACATGCAGTTGCTCCCCAGAGCCTTATGTGGGGGGCACAGAAACAACTTTTCTCTTATGTAATAGACAAATGGGTAATTTCTTCTAAAAAGTACTCTTTTGATATATTTCAAACATAACATCTGGCGCATCAATCAATACATTTGTATCCCCATGCTTTTCTGCAGCCATGGTACAAACCATTTCATCAATGAAGCTACAAAAAGTGTTATAAACACTGCTTTTTTTTTCATATGATCCTTGTTCACTAGGAATATTAAGTCTATTTGCAAGGGTTAGAGCTATAAATAAAAATCCTTTAATGTTTGTTGCTTATCTCTGTAGTCCTCTCCCTCATCATCCCCTCCACCTTATCATCTGCCTTGTAGCCCTGGTAAATTGCTTGGATTTCCTTGCACATCAAGCCTTTTCTCACCTTAGTCCCTTAGTCCAGGCCATATGTCCATCTGGCTAGAAACGGTTCCATTCCCACTCTCTCTGCTACCTTGTCTAGGTAATTCCTAAGCATCCTTTGAAACTCAGTCTTCCATGACTCCCCTTTACTGTTCATATTGTATATTGGATATATGTATTGCAATCACTGTACTGACCGCTGGGACAAATGGTGTCATGTCTTAGCTTAAAACATTCCAGTGGTTGCCCATGTCACTCAAAGTACAAGCCGAAGTTCTTACAATGGCATCTGAGTCTCTGACCACCAGCCCCCCCCACCACCATCTCGGACCTCATCTCTTAGGACTCTCCTCTAGAATCATTGTGTTTTTGCTGTGCGGCATCAGAAACCAATCGTGTCCCAAATATCTACATGGCTTATTCCCTCCGTTTCTTCAAGATGTATGTGTATGTATCAATGTCTGCAAAACTCTTTTATTTCCCATGTGAAATAAGCTCCATGAGTGCATTTGTCTATTTTATTCCTTTCTGTATCAGCAATGCCTAGAAGAGCCTGTGCCAGAGTGGAAACTCAATATTTATTGAAAGAATGATTAATTCTACTGTTTCCTGTTCAGGTGGTTCGTTCCTAGAGGGCAGAAACAGTATCTCATTAACTTCTACATTGCTAGCCTCCATCTTAACATCTGGCTCATTTATTCAATACATTGTTAAATTGATTTACCCAAAACGTTTATTGAACGACTACTATTTTCCAGGTATCATTCGAGCCACTGGATTTAGGGGAATTATCAAAATAGTGTCATGTCTCTCACGGGGTTTAATTTTTGTTCAGAAGGTCACTCAATATTGGAGGAACAAATGAATGCATCTAAAAGAAAGTTGTGGACAATACACAGAAAGAGGGTGAGTGAGGATATATCCATCTAATTTGTGAAATAAAATACATTCAGGGTATTACAGATGAATTCTTGAAAGAAATGTGGCTGTGCATTCATACATACCAATCCACCTGGGCTCTATGCAGGTGTTTCACCATTTGCCTTCCTTCCTCCTTTGAATTGCCTTACTCTGCTCCTCTTTGTTATATCATCACCCTACATTGATGGATATAATATAGATCTATAAGTCTTATTTTTATTCATGTTAGGGATGTTATTAAGAACATTGTTCAGTATGCTCAGAAGAAATTTTTTTTCAGTTCCCCCATGATTATGCTTTTGAGAAATTGGTTTATTCTTACATTGTGGGTATTAAATATCTTGTCATTTCCCCCTTTGCATTGCTACTTGAAAATCCAGAACCCAAAGAGTGACATGCAAAGAATGGAACATCTTTGCCAGATACCATGGAGGCAGAATTACTGGCTATGGGGGGACGAATGAGTGGAAGGAATCATGAATAAACAGTATGTTTACTATGCAGTAAACAGTATCAATTGCTTTGCCCATCACGTGTGAGTCTCAGTCCAGCTTTATGTTTGTTGTGCTGTATTATTTAACCTTTAGTTTATTTTCCCACTTAATTTTTTAAAAATATATTTTTATTGATTTCAGATAGGAAAGAAGAGGGAGAGAGAGATAGAAACATCAATGATGAGAGAAAATCATTGATTGGCTGCCTCCAGCACACCCCACACCAGAAATGGAGCCCGAAACCCAGGCATGTGCCCCAACGGGGAATTGAACCGTGACCTCCTGGTTCATAGGTCAATGCTCAACCACTGAGCCGTGCCAGCCAGGCTTTCCCACTTAATTTTTAAGTGAAAAATACCAATATTTATGGAATAAAATCAATGCTCTTGGAGTGGAATAAAATTTCTCAGGCAAGGCTTGTCAGAATGATTATACCCAACTCATGCCAAAATTACTGCTGACTGACTTTTCTCTCTCCAGCCCAGTCCTGTCTCCTAAGTAAAGTCTCCTATTTCAAACTCCCTACAGTCACCTGCATTTAAACTTTTGACAGATATCTTGAGTTATTGAATATATTTAAATCTGAATTCCCCCACCCCACTCTAATATTGTACTTGCATCAGCATTTTCTTGTTTAGGTAATGAAATCCCCATCCTCCAAATTGGCTAAGCCTAAGAATTATTCATGATTCCTTCCACTCATTCATTCCCCCATAGCCAGTAATTCTGCCTCCATGGTATCTGGCAAAGATGTTCCATTCTTTGCATTTCTATTACTGACTTGGTCTAGGACCTCATGATTCCTCACCTGAATTATTAGGTAAATCTCTTGGCACTCATAGCTGTGTCCTACTCACCTCTTAGATATTCTTTACAAGTTACCAGAGTGAATTTTTAAAAATAAAATATTGATCCTATCACTTCCTTACTTAAAACCTTCCAATGAGTCAAAAATGACCTCTAGAGGAATACAGAATCCTGAGGAAGATATGCAAGAAGCTTTATGACCTGTCTGTTACTTTCTTCAATCTTGTATCCCTACTGTATTCTTTGATAGACTCATATTTTTATCATAGTTTTCAGCATTCACTTCACATGCACTGTTTTTCCTGATTCTTTACTTATCTCTGCCAAACACACAAAATTAATACACACATTTTTTTCTTGATCAATTAGAATATCCGTAATCAAAGAGGGGTCTACTGTCTGGGAAGGACATCTTTTTTAACCAGACATGTAGAAAGAATGGATATAAAGAACAACAAAGGAAAGTCTAATGAGATGACGAGACTTCTCTGACAGGCTAATCACCTGGTAGTAGTGACTCAAGACACAGCACCAAAATCTTATTCTGAAAAGCATTACTAGACACACCAGTCGAACTTTGATGTCTCTTCTGCACACCCCAGTTGCATTCTTAGCACAATGCACTTATAAGAACTGATATGCTCTTAACAACTTGAGGATAGGGGACCATTATATTTTCTTTCCCTTTTCCCCCTTCCTGAACATGGCAGGTACTCAATACATATGTTTTGAGTGCCTAATAAATGCAATGAAACATCTTGAATGAGGCTTAAACATGGGATAGTAGAAATATTTGTAAGGATATTTCAAGTTTGGGAAAGAGATGCATAGATAAGGGTGGGTGAGGTAGCATATGTCTCAGCTCTGCGGTACTTCGTCCTGCAGGCTTTCCTCCTCTTAACTCTTATTGTTCAGGGAAAATAAGCAATCACAGGTGACTGGGAAATGTTTTGTTGTTCTTTTCATTATTATTTATAATCTTACATTGCTTTCTAAGGAAGATAGGCCTTTATCTTGTGCTGAATACACTGACAGGTTGGATTGCATGATTTGGGTCAGAGGAATCAAGGCAAAGTGGATGTAAGGTTACCTAGATTTCATAGGGAACCTTTCAAGGCCAGGTCTGGCAGGAACCTTAGCACCGTGATCAGCAAACTGTGGCTCACAAGCCACATGCGGCTCTTTGGCCCCTTGAGTGTGGCTCTTCCTAAGCCTCAGGAGTACCCTAATTAAGTTAATAACAATGTACCTACCTATATAGTTTAAGTTTAAAAAATTTGCCTCTCAAAAGAAATTTCAATCGTTGTACTGTTGATACATGAGTTTGCCGACCACTGAGCATATTTGCTACCAAAGTGTGGCCTGTAGACTGGGGCTGGGCCACAACAATGGCCCCTGTTGATGGGAAGCATTTACACATTTTTATAGCAACATGACAGAGTAATCTTATACCCGATGAATCTAACAGAAAATAAAGGGAATTCTGTTTTGTATATATTCATTTTTAGTAATTCATTATATATATATATATATGTATATATATATATACACATATATATGTATGTATATATATTTCCAAAAATGTATACACACATTTTGAATAATTATAAAGGCAGTGTTTATTAAAATACATTTCACTTTCAAAATTGATCTATCAGCTGTTAAAATGTGTATACACTTTGGGGGGAGACATCCTGCATTCTATTTTATTTTTATTTTTTAATAATCACTGGAGGATATGTTTTTACTGATTTGAAAGAGAGAGAGAAAGGGGAGAAAGAGAGAGAGAGAGAGAGAGAGAGAGAAACATCGATGTGAGAGAGAAACATCTATCAGTTGCCTCCCATATGTACCCTGACTGGTGATTGAACCCATAACTTAGGTATTTTCCCTGACCGGGAATTGAACCTGCAATCTTTTGGCATACAGGACGACACTCCAAGCAAGTGAGCCAACCAGCCAGGGCTGTGTATATATGTTTTAAAACTGTTGGTTCATAATAAATTGGCAATGAAAAAGAACTAATTCTCTGGTGCACATAGAAAGTACTCCTTTTTTCAGTAACCCTTAAAAAATCTGATTAACAATATTTCCATATCAGTTAAGTCTCTTTGTAGATCCTCATGAAGCTCACATGTGGATCCCAGGTTAAGAAGAGGTGATATGACTAAAGCCAATCATTTATAGACAACAGCAGTAAACAGTAGACAAGTGAAGTAATCTATCCAAGATCTTAGAGTAAAGTGGAATCCAACACTTAGTTTCTGTCTATACTCCACCAAAATAATGTCTTCTTCCTGCTTCTAAATGCCCTATTTATACCAGTCACCAGGATGGTATAAGCTTCTTAAGCTTTATGATGCACTATACCAGTGGTTCTCAACCTTCCTAATGCCGAGACCCTTTAATACAGTTCCTCATGTTGTGGTGACCCCCAATTTCATTGTTACAAATTGAATATAATTAAAGCATAGTGATTAATCACAAAAACAATATGTAATTATATATGTGTTTTCTGATGGTCTTAGGCGACCCCTGTGAAAGGGTCGTTCGACCCCCAAAGGGGTCGCGACCCACAGGTTGAGAACCGCTGCACTGTACTATTCCATAGTACTTTGGGGGAGATTCACCTTCCCTGATTACCTGCTTAAAATGACATATGCAGCCCAGCTGGCATAGCTCAGTGGTTGAGCATCAACCTATGGACCAGGAGGTCAAGGTTCCATTCCTGGTGAGGGCACATGCCTGGATTACAGGCTCCATCCCAATGGGGGCCTGCAGGAGGCAGCCGATCAATGTTTCTCTCTCTCTCCCCCTCTATCCCCCCTTCCTCTCTGAAATCAATAAAAATATTTTTAAATGACATGCAATACACGTATTATGACATTGTATCAAAATGGAAGAATGTGGGCCAACATGTGTGCTGGTATGGCTACCAGCTGCTGACTCCAAAATCCATTCTTTCTCTAATTTACTTTAACCTTTATTGAAAGATTCATGACTCTTGATTGACAATTTTGTTTGTGGAAATTGCCTTTAATTTCACCTAGAACCTGGTGGTACTACCTGGCAAATATGAGGATTGCTAGCTAACAACTGCATTTTATTTTTTTAGTTTGTTTTCATCCAAGGCCCCTGACCATAGCTGGTTGTCACACACATGCACACACACACACACACACACACACACACACGGATATGAGAAATGGCGTCTCTGAAGTCTGATGTGAGAGGGACTGCAGAATCACAAAAGAAAACATTCTGGGCAGAGAGGGTGTCTGGCTTCCCTGTCATGCATGATTGATGCTTTCCCTTTATCACCCCAGCTCATGGGTCCTAGTACTTTCTTTCTCTCCTGCTGCCACAGTCATAATTAATGATTAAGGTACATAACTAACATAACACCTGGCTATTAATTTAAGGAAAGAGATTGGGGTGCACAGCATGTGACCTCACAGACGCTCCGGGGCAGCCTGTAAAGCTGCTGTCATTGCAGACAGCCTCATACTCTCCCTTTCCCCAACCCAGCTGCGATCTGACAACCTGCCCACACCTGAACTAGTCATTCTAACCTCTTTCTCTATCACTGTTTCTCCCCAGCCCATTTCACAAGCGGGAAGAAATATAAAATACATTAAATTGCAATTGTGTGTGTGCTTTAAAGGTATTGAATCCAACCTGTGTAATTTGCCATTTTTTATGTTAACAGTAAATAAATCTTTCCATTGTACCAAATGCTTTCCACCAATGATATAGACAGGACTGGTTTTATTTAGACACTAGTTCTGAAATCTTGCACCTGTCTTTGGTCCTTTTGGTTTTTTGTACAGTCAGTGTGACCTCTGTGTTTGTAGATTTGAATCCTGGCTCTCTTGACTTTTCCTTTCTCTAGATATTTTCTCCCAGATATTCTAGGTCAGAGCACAGAGATTTAAACCTTATTTTTACATTAGCCTGAAGATAATATAATTAGAAAGGCAAAATGTAACCCACACAGTTACATAGTGAGCATATATGCCAATAAAAATGATTCAGGTTCTTTTTCTCTTATGAGTTGTGCAAATCACTACGCTTGACCATGAACATAGAAATTTTAGAGATGAACTAAAAGTAAATCTTACCAATTAAGTGGCCAAGAGGCTAGAGGAAATAAGACAATAACACAGCTCTCAAATTAATTAAATTCAGATTGCCAATAATTTTAATCATGTTGACAGCTCTTTACTTTGCATCAGTTTAGGTAAATAAGCAACTTAATATGATGTTACTCCGTAGATTCTGTTCATCAGCTAACTTTACTGCCATAGAAACAATGAACATCTCTGTTATTTTCAAGAACTTAACTGGGATTTTCAGCTTCAGGATGGGAAATTAAAGCAAGCCGTATTCCTGTCTTTTCCTTTCCTTCATACTCTAATCCCATGGAACCCACTAAAGAAGCCCCAAGTGAGCAAAAGAAACTCTGTAGCAGTACTGGAAAACAGTGTAGAGTGACATTAGTAAAGCAGATACTTTCAGGAATTTATTTTAAAAATATGAAGTGGATGTATTGGGTTTACTGAGTAGCTGACAAGGGCTTTTTAAAAGCCTATTGGATAGAAAGTAGGGAAATTCTGAGATGCAAGTAGTCTCTCCAACAGAAAAATTGATGAAATCCCAGGCTTGGGAAATGATAGCTTTATTTAATCTCCATTTGGAAAAGTAGGGGTGTCCGTGAGAATCACGCAATAGGGCTTCTAGAATTTATGAGCGCTCTGCAGAGAAATGTTGGACAAAATGTTGGCTCTGGTGCTTCCTCCAGCTGGTGTCATCGGCATCCTAAATGCAGTTCAGTTGGATCTTTTCTTACCCATCTTATTCTTGCTTTTTCTCTTTGGAGCAAATCTGACAGCTTCATTCCCAGGACATGTACTTGCAAGGAAATCGGCATTTTTGCTTCTCTCGGTTTCTTGAACACTGCAATTTCATGACATCAAAAGTTGGCCTAAGCATAGAGAGGCCGTACCAGCCCCCAGTATGGACCACATAAGCCTGAACTCATAAACATGAAAAGGTAATGAAGTATTACCAGTTACTGGGGAGAAAAAGAGGGAAGCTGGGGATCAGAGCAAATGCTCCCAATGAAACAGATGCAACGTAGATATTGTGGGTAAGAAGAAGACAACTAAAAAGTCTAATTAGTGGCCTCACTGATATTTGAATTAGTTTTTTTATTCCTCTTCGTACTCCGTAAAATAGCACACTTCTATGTAAAAGGAGCAATAGGGTAATTTAGCTGAAAGATTACTGTGTGCCACACACTGTTCTCTTATCTTATTAGTACATACATTAATTCATTCAGTTCTCACAATGACTCTATGAAATATGTGTTAGTAGTATGTCTGTGGGGTGCAGAAACTGTGGCCCAATTAATATACCTTGCCCAAGATTAAATAACTTAAGTTGCCAAGCCATGACTCAAACAACCAAAGTCTAGAACCAATGCCCTTATTAAACTCTGTAGGGTGGCTATTGTCTTAAAGGAAAACAACAACAACAAAAAACAAACAAACAAGAAACCTTAGTGGGAAAAGTAAAAAGCAGAATAAAAAACCAGAAGCAAACTCAAGGAATCATACATTAGATTAAAGAACAAGGAGTTGGAGATCTTAGTAAATATTACAAACAGAATTTAGATACAAAAATTCAATACATAAAACTTTAAACTTTATAAAAATAAAATGAATTGATTGAGGAGAAACATTCACAGGAAAAAAATATTCCACTGATCTAAACAATTGAGACATTAGATAAAAAAAATTGCAAGAACTGAATCAAAATAATGAAAGAAGACTCACAATTAGACATCTGTGAGGTTTCTGAATTTCAATAATAAAGAGAAAACCCCATGAACTTCTTGATAGAAGACAAAAATGTTTACAAAGGCAAGAATCAAATTGGCATTGAACTTCTAATCCAACACTCTAAGCCAAACAATGTACTTCGAAAGTGCTTGAAATAAGGAGAAAAGGCCAATGTTTATTTTATTTAATGTCTTTTGATGTTTACTTTGAAATGATGACTATAATGAGGTCTATATGTAGAGTGCACTGTTTTCAAGATTCGGCAGTATATCTTTTGATGATGTAGCTGCATTTGCTCCATCTAAATTGTAGGAATTTAACTCTTGAGAAATTGGAAGCTTACATATCATTTTTAATCTCTGAAGAGATTTTTAGTAAACAAGTGTCTAGAAGTTTTATATCCTAAACTACAAGAAAAATTTAAATATCCAGTCAATTTACTTTATTCAAGTGTTGTCATTTTATTTTGTGGTTATTCTTTTTCTTCTGTTTTACTGTGATTTTTTTCTTTTGTTTTTTTTGGGGGGGGAGCATAACGTAGACTGACATGATTTAGCAACATTTAATAAATCTTTGATCATTTTCCAATAATTTTTAGTTACATCAACCCCAAATTCAAGATTGTAATGTTGTTAGTGTATGTAATTAGTCTATTCATATGGTAATTCATTGAGCAAAAATCTTTAACAAAGAGATAAGTGTGATGAAATACAAAAACAAAGGTGGTACACACTCTAAAGTGATAGCAAATGATGATAAATTCAGTTTTCCAATATTTTGCATGCTACCAGTATTTGTTATCCACTGTGGACATTTAATGCCTCATTAGCCATAGATTAAATCAGTAGTTTAGAATCTATTCTTGGCAATAGTAAATGTTCATTACATCCAATTAGAATACAAGCTGATGTGGAAAGAAGTTGAAATAGGAATGGGATTTAGATTCCATTTCTGGCTTTGCCACTGACCACCAGTGTGGCCTCGGTGAAATTATTCAACTATCCCCCAAAAATTGTATTAGATATTAAATTTTCCTTCTAAACCCGAAATTCTGAGATCTTCCAAAGAGCTTTTTGGATCTAAACTGCTAATCTTACAGGACTCTTCTTAAATATCCTAAATCTAAATTGGAAAGAGTGTAACTGAGTTGATAGTATAGCACCTGGTGCTGAGGTTGTGCTTGAGGAAGAAGTTGTAATAGGAAGAAGGTCAGAGGGGATAGAGGGTCTTTGTGGGTATGTGGAAGTAAAAAGATAATTTATGTTTCTTCTCCCATTTATAACCAGATACCTTATAGAAACTGGAGACACTGTGTGTTTCTATAGCTTCTGAGTGTTTCTGTTTTAATGAAAATGTGAGTGGTGATGGATGTGGCAAGAGTTCTAAGAAATATATCCCCAAAAGCCTTGGTAGCATGTCAGCTTTTATACCTCATAATGTGATTTTCAACATTTCCCCCAAATTTGTATCCCTTCAAATAGTAAAAAAGGCTTTCTTGTTAAATTCAAAATAGTGAGTCAAAAGTTAGGATGGCTTGGGGCTGCCAGTGTGTGTTTGCAAACCTGCGAACTTCATGAGGACAGAATATTGCACATCCATCTCATATCTCCATCACACAAAGCATGCAACATCAGGGTGCTCATTAATTATTCGATGAAAAAAATAGAGGACCAAGATGAATGCCCAGAATGAGGGGCATGTCACTGATAATGTGTTTGCAGCAGTGAGTGCAAAGCTAGCTGGCTGGGAGGAGTGCAGAACTGGTTGCTGGGGCCTCTTCAGCCACTTCTTTCCTCTCTGTTGACCAACGGAGTTCCCAACATGACAGTTTTACTGTGGCCGAGGCTGTACACTGTATGTCCTAGATCGAGAGGCTCATAGATTCAAACAATGTAGGTCTCTGTCGCAGTCTGGATCCTAATGATGAAGATCACTTTAAAAAGAAGATCCCAAGTGCCTAGCACTTTCACAACTTTATATGTAATTTTCACACACTTTTCTATTTTATTCTTGCAACAACCCTAGGAAGGTTGTGCTATATTATCCCCATCTCCATCTTGCAGACGGAAAGGCTGAGTGATTTGCTTCAGGACACCGGGTGATGTGACAGAGCTGGATTGAAATCCAAGTAGTCTGACTCCAGAGTCCTGTGATCTCAATCATTTTTCTCTGTTGTCTGATGTCCCAGCAGAATATATGCAAGTGTAAACAGTCCTGCTGCCACTCATGCTGAGGTCAGTGACTCTGAGCATTTTCATTACAATCTTTTCACCTAATTAGAGGTTAACAAGAAAAGTAAGAGAGAGAATGCAAAATTACTTTAAGATTGGTCATTGCCATCATTTCAAAAGTGCTTTGACTCCACAATAAGGAAATTCACCACAAGGTAGAATGTGGAGCAATAGACTTTTTTTATTTAATTGAATATCTTTATTCAATTAGTATTTCAAAAATTGTTTTCCTCTTTCTTTGGTGATACTAAATCTAAAAAGGAGTAACCTAATGCACTTTAATTCAAATATTAAAAAGATGACTTTAATAAGTGGTTTTCAGCAATTGTACACAATTAATATGGCTTAGTTTTTGTAAAATTGCTATTGCATCATATTTTTAACCATAGTAATTCATGTTTTTATAACATTCCTAAAGGGTTAATGTTCCAAAGAATTACATTTAAACTAATGTTTCTCTAGTAAATACTTAAGAATAATTGAATTTGCAATTTCACTTAGACTGATAATTGCTTTCTAAAAATAGGCATCTCTAATTATAATCACAGAATATTCTCTTTTTCTTGTTTGAACAACTTCTCCCAAGAAATCTATAACCTGTTTAAAAAACACAAAAACAATCCACATAAAAATATTCTTAAGTGAAACTCCTAATGGAAAAGATTTATCACTAGATATAAAGTTATCCACTTGAGTAATCAAATAATGTTAGAGACTGTTTCATTTAGATAAACTTGTATGTTTTACAGATTTTTAAAATGTATAATCATTCCATTGTCTAATTGGCCATTTGTTGAACAGATGAAGAGATTTAATGCCATGTTGTGTGTATGTGTTCGTGTTCATCATTTTTAAGTGGGTTATTAGAGGCATTCTTCCAGCCAAATATTTTTTCAAGTGTTTCCCACTGCTTGTAATTCTTTGAACCTGGTGGGCACCCTCTGTGGTAGGCAGAATTCTGAAGGTGTCCCCTCAAGATTCCCATTCCTGGTTACAATCAAACACTAATCTAGGTACTGCTATGAAGGTATTTTGCAGATGTAATTAAGGTTACTAATCCATTGACCTTAAAAAAGGAAGATTATCTTGGATTATGCCAGTGAGATCAATACAGTCACATGAACCCTTAACAGCACAGGAGGAAGGCCGAAGAGTCAGAGAAATGAGCACAAACAGATGAAGCAGAAGAGATGGTCAGATACATTTGAAATGTGACAAAGACACAACCCATTGTTGCTGTCTTTGAAGCTGTAGGAGGGGGACTAAGAGCCAAGGAATGAGGGTGATCTCTGGAAGCTAGAGAGACCCCTGGCTGACAGTCCCAAGGAAATGCGCAGTACTGTAGTCGCATGGAACTGAATCCCGCCAACAATGTGAATAAATGTGGAAGTGGAGTCCTCCTCCAAGCCTCCAAATAAAAGTCTCATCTGCTGATAAGCCCCTCTAGTGAATTCTTTAGTGCAGTTATTGTATTCTTTGGCTCTGTGGTTTCTGTTTGGGATTTTCTACCTCTGTCTTTTTTGAAATCATTTCTTTGTTCATAAACTATTCTCCTGGTCCCAGTGATTATTGTTTTTTGGTTTGGGTTACTAGACTATCACTAAGTGTAGTAAAGCCAAGATATATGATTTCTGTGAGACATTTGAGAAGGTTTTTCACAGAATACAAATGAACAAAACAGAAAACGATGGGCATTATGCATGGATATATACAGAGAGTCATAGTAGTTAGCAGATGAATAAATGTTAGTTAAAGATAGTGATGAATACTTTAACACAAACAGAGGAGGTGTGTGCAGGACAATGTTCTCAGCCCTGCTGTCTTCAACATTGTTTCTGCAAGTAACTGGCATGAGTAATCTAGATGACAGGAGATAAAACTTGCAAATAATCCGAGTTTGGAAGAATAATGAATGTATTAGATGGCTGGATTAGGTTAAAAATTATTGGGGCAGGCAGGAATAGACAAAACAAGAACACTTTTATGAGGAGTAAGTTTAAACTTGTGGTCTTATAGTATCAAAACAAATCTACCATTCCCTAAAAACCAAAACCAAACAAACGAACAAACTAGAAACCATAGAATAGAGGAGACACCTTTTAGCAGCAGCAGAAGTGAAATCGTCTTAGGGATTTTGTTTGAATATAAACTCAATAGGAGTTAATAGCATGATGGTGTTGATAAAACAGCTAGTATGATCTTGGGCTATGAAATTCTATCTCAACCTTTTTCGTCCTGCATGGAGTCCTTTTAGAATTTTTTTTCCCAATGAAATTTTAATGGCACAGACATATTATCTATCTTTTAATACACTAGCTATATGTCTGTGCTTAATACATAAAAAGAATATTTTTTCACAAAAATCAGTCAATTACTCTTGTGAGTAATATCACCCCTGTTGAGAATGCACTGGCTTTTTAAATAGAGACTACTACTAATTAAATTCTACTGTTTTTATCAGTGTTTAAAATAATGTGTTCACTTCTGAATATAACATTTTAAGAAATCAGAAGGTATTCAAAGAAGAGCAAATGGGATGACATGACATGAAGACTTTTTAAAGGGCAGGGGATGGTTATTCTAGAGAAAATGAAACTAAAGGGGTCCTTATACCTATTTCCAAATATATGAGAGGCTATTATATGACAAAAAGGTTCTAATTATTGAGTCATTGCTTAAAGAAAACATATTTTGGCAAAATAGTATAATAATTAGTTAGCCTAAGCAGGGGTCCTCAAACTACAGCCCGCGGGCCGCATGATAAATGTAAACATTTATCAGGCCCACTGGGTGTTTTTGCAGCACTGCCTGTTGCTTAGCAGCCGACTAGTTTTTTTTAAACTATAGTCCGGCCCCCCCCCTCCAATGGTCTGAGGGACAGTGAACTGGCCCCCTGTTTAAAAAGTTTGAGGGCCCCTGGAAAGTATCCAAAGGTGGAAAAAGTTGCTTCGTTAGGAATATATTGTCACTAGAAGTTCTACTATATGTATATGACCTTGTGGTGGGCAACGTGGTGGAGAATATTCAAACCCTCACTGAAAAGAATGAACTTAGCATCTCTTTCATTCCTGACTCTGTGATCCTGGGCATTAGGAAATGAACTAAACCCTGAAGGAAAACACAAATTTAGATGCACTTAGAGAATATAATACCCCAAAGTCCATATCTGGCTTCCTAGACATTAAAATTAGAGCATGCAGAGTTGGCTTCTACTCTCTGCTTTGTCCAAAATTCACTCTTTGGCCCCAGCAACTCACTGACATCCTTACCTACAATGTGTTGGATTTATATTAGATTACTTCTATCTTTTCTAGTTCCAGAAATCTAAGATTCTATGATTCAATAATTTATGATAGGAAAATGCTATTTCTATTGTCCAATCTTCCCCACCAGCTTAAGCAATTCATAAAGTACTTATAAATTATAAACTAACCAACTGAGACCTTAAGTTGTCATATGTGACAAAAATAATCCTCTTTTAGAAAGTATAATTTCAGGGAGAATTGAATGGAAAGAAACTTCATTAACTTAAAAGAGGAGTTTTATGGAAAAAAGTAGAAGTTACTGCTATATGAAGACATTGCTGGTCAGAATCTCCCATTACCATTTCTTCACAGTTGGGGGTCTTTCTTACTTCTAGAACATTAAGCTAATAAGGTTTCTCTGGACAAAGGTGGAATTACTCGCCTATGCTGGAATTAAAATCGGTGGGTCAGAGAGGTCAGACAAGGTTTATAAGAGTCTGACATTTTCAAACTCACCGTTGAATAAAGATTCTTAGATGCTTACTAAGTGGAAATTTAAGCCTAGGCAGTGTGTCTGAAATAAAAAAGTATATTGACCAAGATTCGAATAAAGTTGCATGGCTTTTGCACTTGTGGTAAATTGAAATGACAACATAAACAGGGTTTTAATGTATAAAGTAAATACCAAAAGAGTTGTTTTTGTTGTTGTTAGTAGTAGGAGTAATGGTAGTTGTATTGGCCTAGTTTTCTTTTTTTTTTAAATATATTTTATTGATTTTTCACAGAGAGGAAGGGAGAGAGATAGAGAGTTAGAAACATCGATGAGAGAGAAACATCGACCAGCTGCCTCCTGCACATCTCCCACTGGGGATGTGCCCGCAACCCAGGCACATACCCTTGACCGGAATCGAACCCAGGACCCCTCAGTCAGCAGGCCGACGCTCCATCCACTGAGCCAAACTGGTTTCGGCAAGGCCTAGTTTTCTCGCCTCAGTTTCACACCCTGAAGAATCTGGCAGCTCTCCAATGCTGGCTGGCTGGGAAGGTTGGGTGACCATGATGTAATAATGAATTATTCTCCATGAACCATTCCCACCCCCACTTTAGTCCAACTTTGTTTATAATTTTTTCTGGTGGTCTCAAATATGCTTCACTAGCTGAAAAGGCAGAAACATTGTGTGATGGGGACATTGGAGAGATTGGGTGGGGGTACTATGGCATGTGAAAAGAAAAGATCTTATGTTGGCAGTGTGACTTTTAGAAAGGTCCCTTTACCTCAGTGTCCTTATCCATACATCCGAATGATGACACTGACTCAGTCAGTCTTTTTTACATAATTCTTAATCTTCATTCTGTATTGGAGTCACTGGGAAAGTCTTTACAAATAGAGATGTTTATTACCCTACACTAGTCTGTAGAAAGTCCTGCTCTCTATTTTTTCCCTTTTAATCTCTTTAAATCATTCAGATGTGCAGCCAGGGTTGGAAACCAAACCTTCGAAATATTGTTGTGATGACAAAATTGAATAATATTGTCAAAGAGATCTGAAAGGGACAATTCAAATGAGCATTTCCCAAGGGAAAAGATGGGAGACATTTTTTCCGTAGGTTTTTCTTCCTGGTAACAGCAGTGTCCTGGCTGATTGCTATGTACTAAGCCCCCTACCAGGAGGAGGCAGGGGAGACAGCATGCCTAGATGATTTCACTCCGTTAAGAGTCATGCTCCCAGGTCCTAGGACTGTCGTAGTCATGGCACTGACGATGACCAGCCTGCCCCTGTTTTCCCAAAGGGCCTGGCAAGGCTCAGAACTACCAGCCTAGCCTCATCCAAACTCACAACCAAATCAGAGGCCCAAGTCTGCTCCTCTCTGCACAGAGATAGGGCTAATATCTATGAAGGCCTCCACTATTTATCTACCAAGCTCCAAATATTCCCTAAACGTATTGGTTTTTGGTTGGTAAATTTAGGGTCGTTAGGCTATGTTCAAATGTGTGACTTGGTTGGAGCTATAAAGCTGATTGACACTTTTCTTTTAACTATTTGAGATATGACAGGGACAGAGTATTGTGGGATTTCATTTTATTATGCAATGTCAACCTTATAAATATTCATAGAAAAGTGTCTGGGAGAGATTAAACTTTTGATGAGTATTCAACAGGACGAAGAATGAAGACTAACCTTTTGTATAAAGGTTAACCTTTTGTACATAATAAAAAATTGATATAAAATATAAAATTAGTATGGAAGACATTTGGCAGAAGAGGTGTAGGCTGAATTTGTATGTTGGAGTGAGTATACCAGTTCTAATAATCTATTAAGGGAAACAGAAGATTAGAATGTCACTTCTTAAGGTGAGAGAGGCAAGAATGTAAAAGTAATAGGAGTTTTTGGCCAACCAGAAAAGATTCATTGGAGACTCTTTGTAATTTTTAAAAAATAAAAGTTTACATAGTATAATGACCCTTAATTTTTATACAAGATTAAATAAGTATTGATAGCTTTCTTGCTTGCTTCTAGAGTATAACTTTATAAAATTTATTTTGCTCACTTCAAGGATTCACTGATCAGAAGGCATTGAACTTGGTATACAGAATTGAACTATTTAATTTTTAATAGTTTTCTTTATGATTGGCTTATTGAGTCCTTCTTTTAATACCAATAATGGGGAAACACAGACAAAAATTTCAATCCTCTTAGAATACTGAGGCATGTTTGGAGGTTGATTGGAAGGCAGGCCATTGTTAGGACTTTGCCAATTACTCTGAAAGAAAGGGAGCAACGACAGTGATTTAGGCTGAGAAGTAGCATGACCTGACTTTTTCACAGAATGGTTTTGGCTCCTGGGCTGAGAATAGATTGTAGTAAGTTGAGACTGGATGCATGGAAACCTGTCAGAAGGCTGTCCTAATGACTTAGGAATCATATGCTGTGGGCTTGGACCTACCACTTTGAAGGTTGTCCCTAAGGAGTTATGGAGGCCCCAGCCACCCTTAAGGTGATAAACTAGAGGTCTGAAGCATATCACAAGGCAGCCTATCCAAACTGCCTCATTCACCAAGATACACTCAGTTAAAAGAACATCAGACAATATTTTGGGGGTCTCAAAGAAGTGCCCTGGTCCCTGGAAGCACACAATTGATAGAAAAAGCACCTTTCCACTCTTTTAGCCAATCAGTGCTCAGTTACCAGCTGTGTGGGCCAGTTGTCAAGAAGGATCCAGGAACCCCAGTGGATGGACTAATTCTCTATTCTCTCTTAGAACCAGGAATAATGCCATAATAATTTTTTAATTCCTAGAAGTGCTCTATTTTTTGTTAAATCCCCTAGCCTCCACATATTTAAATATACCTGAAAAGTATACACTTTGTAAGTCTTCCTAAAAAAAATGTTGTTGTTTTTCTAAAAACAACCAGTTCGAAAATATAATGGAAGCAAATATTTTAATTACTAAGTAGACAAAACTTAAGTTCCTTCCAGAAATCTGTGAATGGTTCTCTCGCTCATTCCATATGGGTCTCTGCACAACAACCTTCCCCAAGACCTTCTCTGTCTCTGTTTAAATAGACGGTCAGTTGCAGATGCTCAGGATGCTTCCACCTGCCATACCTATTCCTTTCCCAGCCTTTTACCCACTTGGGGTTGATGTGTTAACTTTTAAATGCTGGCACTTGACTGTGGTCCCACCGACTGTGTTTGCTGAAATGATATTATAACACAGAGAGTTACTCTCTTTTATATATTTTTAATGAGGAATGAGGGAGAATAATTCCCCCACTGAATTGTTCAGGGATTTAAAATGATACTTTATTCTCTCATAAAGTGTTAGTTACATATTCTTGATTATGATACCACCTAAATTTTATTTATTTCCTAACTGCTCATTCAGAAACAGTATTTCATAAAAACAGAATTTTAGAGCCTAATGAGATTTTAGTGATCATCTAATCCAGTCCCAGATTTTACAAATAAATAAATGGAGGGAGGGAGGGAGGGAGGGAGGGAGAGAGAGAGAGAGAGAGAGAGAGAGAGAGAGAGAGAGAGATTTGTTAGTCACATGCTGACAAGTGGCAGAAACAGGGCTCAACCCAAGGTCTTCTGACAAGTTACCCAGAGTGAGGTGAAAGCTGTAAACAAAACAAAGCAAAACCAATAATGCATGTTTTACTATTCATCAGACAGATTAATGTAAATGGAAAGGAATACACATTACAATGATGAGTACATGCATCTCCATCTTTGTATAATATTACAGCTACTCACTGCCAAATGCCAAAATTCGTGATTGGATTTGCTTCTAACAATTGGCACACACACACACACACACACACACACACACACACACACAGAAAAAAAAAGGAAAAAGGATACGTATGCAAATGTAAATGTATTTCAGCTGTAATGCTGCCATGCACAATTTCCTTCTCAAAATTGTTAATAACCTGGCCAAATTACATGCCTGTCTTTACAATACAATATGATTTAAAGGCAAACAGTTATCTTATTTCCATGGAGCAAAATTGTGGGGATATTTTTAAACATTATTTGATGAGTAGGATTGTCATGTGTTATGTTATTGATAGATGGGTGAAAGTCTACATTCAATTAATAAAATTTATAAAGAAATGAGCATGCAGTGGTTTATAAAGACTAAAATATTCGAGTATTTTGTGGAATCATATAGGGCCAGGTTTGAGAGGAATTACAAGGTTACAGCTCCTGGAGAAGAAGACAAATGAAGGAAAGAGATCCTGAAACAAATAAAAAATTTGTCATTTGCCCTGACCAGTTTGGCTCAGTGGCTAGAGCGTCGGCCTGTGGACTGAAGAGTCCCAGGTTCAATTCCAGTCAAGGGCATGTACCTTGGTTGCGGGCACATCCCCAGTAGGGGGTGTGCAGGAGGCAGCTGATGGATGTTTCTCTCTCATGGATGTTTCTAACTCTCTCTCCCTCTCCCTTCCTCTCTATAAAAAATCAATAAAATATATTTTAAAAATTTTCATTTTCTTCAAAATATGATGGTCAAGTTCACTGTACATATTAATGGCTGCCTATGATGCCCATGGGTCAAGATGGATTGGCACCCTATCATCCCAAACAAACATAAACAAACAAACAAATAAAAGTCATCACATTGAAAAACAAGAGAGAAGATCCAGTAAAGTTGCTAGATTGAAAAACAAGAGAAAAGTTCCTTCAAGGAAGGCCAGGATCAAATCTTAAAATTTGTTAATCTAAAACCGACAGGAAGTAATAACCTGTTCAATAAAGCTGGCAGCCAAACCAAGGCTAAACATGTTAAATGTAAATATAGCATGGGCCCTCTGTTAGCATCGGATCCAGGCAGAGACCACCTTGCTTCTTAGCATATTTCTTTGTGCCTTTTCTTAAGAGAGAGAAAAGAAAGTCTTCTCATTAACACTGGCACTGCGCCAGGAACACTGAACTCTTCACTCAGTAAAACGCTTCAAAATCTCTTGTTTGAGCTATTTGCATCAATGTGGGAGAATACAAGTGTGAGGGAAAGATAGATTATATTTTTAAAAGCTTCAAAAGGTTAATTTTGTTAGGAAAGCATTTTACAATAGTCTGTGGAGTATTTGCTTGCTCTCGAGAAGAGGCTAAATTGCAAGCTAGAAGAACATTGTTCCCTTTTTTTCTCTTTCCAACTCTCCCTCCTTTCTCCCCCTTTTCTCCCTCTATCCCTCCTTTACTGTATTCTCCCCCTTCCTTTTCTCTCCCTCATCTGAATTATTAGAGCTTCAGTAACAATGGAAAGCCCGGACCTAGCAGACTTGGCACGGCATTATTTCTTATCTATTATAGCCCAATATTGTCATAACAGTGCTCCAAATGCTTTATGTATCTGCCACATGGTCTCACTCTGGGGAGGAAAGGAAGTAAATGTTTACTGTGGCTGAGCTGAGTGAAATGCCCACAGGGGCTGATGTTCAGGACTAGAAAGGGTGTTGCACTGCGTTCAGGCCACCTGCCCTCTCTGCCCTCGGTCTGAGCACCTCCCCAGCCCTCCTTTCCTGGGCTCAGACTCCTCAGTCCCTGGGACTTCCCTGGTGGAGCTTCTCCTTCTACTTCCCCATATTCCTCATGGCTACAAGCTCTTCACTCCTTCCAGCCGAAATGCACCTCCTTGCGGCTTCTGCACATTCGTTTAGTCCTGCTCCCCGAAGCTACATAATATTAAAGTCTAACTCCTTTTCCATATGGCAATGATTAAAGTATGGAAGTCATTGTTATTTGCTGCTGCCTGTCTATTGTAGGCAAGAACTTCTCAATTATCAAACTCTTGCTCGTATTCCGGAGATTCTGACCCTGCTTACTCTCCTCTGGACATGACTCACATTCACTGCTCAAAAACTCTGCGACTGTGAAGCTGCTTGACTTTGGAAAAAATCCATCAAATTCTCTGTGCCTTTGCTTCCTCATCAGAACATTGAAAATGATTAAGGTACCAACCACCGGTGCAAATTCATGTAAAAATATTTTTAAAAAATCCCACGTTCTCAATAAGTGATAACTACTAGTAGTATTCCTATGGCAGATATGAGCCATATCCCCACTCTGGTGAGTGTGCTTCTATTAATGATGACTATTGCTTTTCTGTGAGTCCCACCATGGAATTGAGCCTAAAGTTAGTCAATACTTGTATAGCTTATACATACTTCCTGCCATGTACATAGTATGACTCCTGAAATTGTGTACTTATCTTACTGACTCAGAAGGAATATTGGGGCTTCGATGATTTGGGGGAAATTTTCTATAATTTCAAATCAGTTCTGGCCTTTGGATTCTCTGCAGTTGTTCTTTCAAACTCATTCTACTCCCTCAAACCTTGGATTCTACTATTTCATCCTCAAAATCTGACCTGTTTTCCTGCAGTGAGAAAATTGAAGCCATTAGACAAGGGCTGCCTCCTTATTCTCTCATCAGCCTTTCAATCCTACTCCATTCATACTCATGTTTTCCTTCATTCTGCCCATTATTCTAGAATTTTCCCTTTTTACAGAACAAAGCTAAGTTAATTCCTCCACTTTCCCTGGTTCCATCCCAGGTAACTTGCAGCATTTTAAAAATAATTATTTCTCTTCCCTTTAGTTTCATCATCTTCCTCTGTTCTAGATTCTCTTTATCAGAACTAAAGAGTTTGTGTATCTTTCTTTAAAAATATATATATGTTAAGGTGTAGTATTATAGTGCATATGTTATGCTTCAAAAAAAAAAGAAAAGAAGGAAAGTCTTTTTAACTAACCTTGCAAATGTCTTTAAGGAAGTAACTAAATTTGTTGTTACTATTTTGTCCTTTATCCATCCAGTCTTTGACCTACTATAATATGACTTTTGCCCTCGCCTCCATTAAAGTTGTTGCAGCAGCTCTTGTTCAATCACATCTCCTATAAAGTCTCTTTTCCCTCAGGACCCATTAGGCCACATCTCCTGATTTTCCTTCTCTCTGGCCATTTCCTATTAATCTGCATTATGGATGTTTTTCTCCTGCCATTTTAAATGTTCTTCAAAATTTTTGTCCTAAACTCTCTTCTCCCAAAGAGAAGTCTGCACACCCTCCCAGGGCAAGCTCAGCTACTTCTATGACTTAAAAACGGATTATATGCAAATGGATCTCAAATCAGTTTTTTCCTACTGAAATGCCCCCAAATTCCCATATCCATGGAAGAACTTGGTATATTCCCTTCGAACTCCTCTGCCACAGCTGTGCTTCTCCCTCTATACCTTTCATTCAGCAAATGGGATCTACATTCAGCTGGTTTCCCAGAAAAGGCTAGAAACCATCTTTTCCTTTCTCCAAGTAATGTTCTTCTACAGCTAGACTAATTCTTGTAATGTACACAGTTTAAATCGTCAGTGTGCTCCGGAAAACGTTTTTTTAGAGATTTCCCATTACACCTAGGATACATTTAGAATAAGAGTCACTTGTCTCCCGGCTTTAGGTAACAGTCCACATGTTCGACTCTTTCCTGAAGATCCTGGCTGCAATATACAGAGCTATCTTGGGCAAATTTTTTTCTGTCTGATGGTATATGAGTCATTAAGTTCTGATCCCGGTGGAACTCCGTGACATTGCTTCTTTCTTTCTGATTTTTGTTTTACTCTCTTCCGTCAGACACTCCTTCACCATGGTCGGCCAGAGTGACTTCCCACAGAGCTTTTGAAGAGTATTAGTCATCGAGGGCAGCACAGGTGTCCCAACCCCAGATCAATTGAATCAGAATCCTGGGGGATGGACCCTAGCAGAAATCTTTTGTAAAAGCTCTTCCGTTGATTCTAATGAGCTACCAGGGCATTAAAACCACTGGCTGAGAATTGCTAAGATAAAAGCAGCATGACTGGGATGGAAATATGGGATTTTAGGGGACAAGGATGAATCATAGAAAAGGTAAAACTTTTTCAACCTTTGTAGTATTTGCTGTCCCAGATTTTTATAAGTTGCTCCTGTCTTTGAAACTGGCCAGGGAGGATGCAATTTTGATCTCTAGATCATATAGTTTATCTGTTTGCCATTTCTTTGGGCTCCTTAACATTTTACCATTGGTTGTTAAACAGCATATACTCTTCTAATTTTTTTAAGCTGACATAGAGTTCTTTTTATAGTCCTGTATATTTCAGCTACTCTTCAAAATTATTCAAATGTTAATGACAAGATGAAGCCATTTATAGTTTTCCTTTACTCAACCTCAGTTAAGACCTCCATCCTGCCTGTTCTCAAAGCACTTTAAACAGTTAACTGTACTTACTTTCCTGTATTTTGATTTATTTGAAAATTTATTTGCTTGTTTGCAAATCAGTTTATTACTCTGGACTGTGATATCCTGAAAGCAGGAAGTGCCTGATACATGACAAATGTTCAATACATATTTCTGGACTGAACTATTAGGTGAATAGATCATGTATACTTTGACTCACTTGGCTAATAGTATCTGCAACTTTTGCATGTTCATATTTGGTTTTAGACAATCTATTGAGTATTTTACTAAAATGTTAATTGAGCACATTTATGTGTGAAGTCCTATCCTTGACACTTATTTCTATCTCAATTTTGTCCATTTTATGTGTAAACTTCTTAGGGAGTTGGAAGCACAGCCATATCATTTTCCTGCTTATGATCATATGACTTTTTGAAGGCCTTCAAACCCTCTCAGACTGTCATCTTTGATAGAATATGAGACCATGACATTATGCCTACTTTTTTGCTGAACTTTTTGGAATTCACCATTTTCATATTTCTGAAAACTCTGAAGTACCAAGGTAACTCTGCTCAGGGATTTTACTGTTCCAATCACAAATTCTTTCTGATTAGTTACCATGGGATTTAAAAGCTCTTCTCTTGTTAGTGCCTTTGCATCTGAGCAAGGCTTGTCAAGGATGTTCTGTGCCAATAGGAACCCAGTGATTGCAGCTCAGGTCACTGCTCTGAGATGCCTGTGCTCCCGTGGCTGTCTCCCTAGGAAAGCCACATCCCTTCCTCCTCTAGGCTGGCAGTTTACATCACACGTTTTCTTCTCTCCCTTTACCTTTAAAAGTAGATGGCTTTATATTAGTTGAGTGAGAACTCTCCATTTCCCCCTCCCAGGTATGGAAGATGAATTAATTCTAAATATCTGCTATACAACTCAGTATCTACAGTCACAAAACTGTGTTGTGCACTTAATTTGTCAAGAGAGGAGATCTCATGAGAAATGTCTTTACCATGAACACAAAAAAGGGTATCGAAAAAACTTTGCAGGTGATGGGTATGTCTCTTACTTTGATTGTGGTGATGTTTTCATAGGTGTATGCATATATCTAAACACATCAAATTATATACATTAAACATGTGCATTTTTGTATATCAATGTTACCTTAATAAAACTGTTTTTATAAATGATATTGCTTCATACATTTAAAAAAATAGTAGATAGCTTTAACAGACTACTAGCCCAAGATGCATGTATTTCCATGGATGCATATAGTTATTGATAACCTCTTACCTCCATATCCCCTTCAAAAAGTCAATAAGTCAGTACTTTTATATTTAAAAAAGCCAAGGCTTTTATTGCTGTATGCGAGTGACAGGTTTTATTCCAACAACACTCTGTGATGGCTATATATTTAAATTTAACTATTGTTTGTTTGTCACTGTCTCATCAATTGTGCTTTGGCATACATACACAGACACATTCATGTATGGTTTAAATAGATGTCCTTTTATCCCATATCAATTACTTTCATCCTGAATTAGTTTATTAGTTTTCTTCTAATGCCATAACATTATCTGTATGTGCTCTGTTAAGCTAAAACATTTCTGTTCCCTTCTCCAATTTTGATTTATAGTTCCCATATGGAATCCTAGGCTTAATGCAATTCTTTAGCAAGTTTTTATAGACACATATACACTTACTCTAATTGAATATGGAAAGGCACAAACCTTAACATAGCTAAAATACTCTAAGCAAAGGAGAATAAAGTGGGAGGAATTACTCTACCTGATACTAAGTTTTTACCATATAACTATAACCATCAAGACAGTGTAGCATAGGCAGAGAGAAGGATACCCAGATCAATGGAACAGAATATAGGATGCAGAAAGAGACCCACACAAAAATGCTCAGCTGAATTTTAAAAAGAATGTTCTTATTAAATTTATGCCAAGTGACACTGGTTAATAAAATGATAGGGGTTTCAAGTGTACAAGCCTATGATACATTATCCCTAACTTGCACTTCGCATTTACCACTCAAAGCCAGATCTCCTTGTCACCACTATTTGACCCGTTTATCTGCATCATCTTCCCCCGAGCTTCTTTCCTTGGTAACCACCGTACTCGTGTCTGTGTCTATGAGTTTTTGTTTCCATGTCTCAGCCACTGTAAATAATGCTGCAGTGAACATAGGCGTCATATATCTTTACAAATAAATGTTTTCCAATTTTGGCTTAGATACCTGGAAGATGAGGTTGCTGGGTCATATGGTCATTCTATTCTTAATTTTTTGAGGAGCCTCCTTGCTGTTTTCCATAGTGGCTGTAGCAGTTTACATTCCCACCAGCAGTGAACGAGGTTTCCATTTTCCCCACAACCTCTTCTGTTGATAATAGCCATTCTAACAGGTGTGAGGTGGTATCTCATTTTAGTTTTGATTCAGTTTCCCTGATAGCTAATGAAGTTATGCTCAGCTGTTTTTTTGACAAGGTGCAAAACCAATTCAATGGAGGAGAATAATAAGCCTTTTCAACAAATGGTGCTGTAGCAATTTGACATCCATTGGCAAAAAAAAAAGAACCTCAAAGTAATTCTCACACCATAAAAAAAAAAAACAAATTCAACATGAATCACAGTTAAGTGTAAATAAAACTGAGAAAAATAGTAGAAAATCTTTCAGATCTAAGGCTACGCAAAATGCTCTTAGAGTTGATGCCACTCATCATGAATCAAATTGGGAAAATTGATAAATTGGACCTAACAAAATTAAAAAAAATTTTACTCTGTGAAAGCCCATGTGAAAAGATTAAAGACACAAGGTACAGAATGGTAGAAAATATTTGCATTAGAATACTACTCAGTAATAGATGAAGTATGGATATACATAACAAATTGGATGAATCTCCAGGGAATTATGCTGTGCAAAGAAAAAACAAAACAAAACAAAAACACAAAACAATCCCAACACACTGATATACCATTTTGAAATAATAAAATTTAGAAATGGAGAACATACAGTTGTTTTGTGGAGTGTAGAGACAAGAGGGGAGTATGTATTCTTATAAAAAGCAACTGGAAAGATCTTGTACTGTTGTGACTGTTCAATCTTTTGATTGTGGTGGTGAACGTATGAACCTACACAGGTAATAAAATTGTAGAACTTACTACACACCTACCCACTCCTACACACAAAGCGTTCATGTAAAACTAGGGAAATATAAATAAGATTATTTGATTATATCCTTGGGAACATCTTGGTAGGAGGGAAGTTGGCAAAGTATATGAGATCTGTGTATATTATTTCTTACAACTGCATATCAATTTACAATTATCTCAAGAAAGATTTCAAGTAAAATGTTAGATAATTTATAGTATTATTTTGTGTGAACTAACCATAATTTTGTCATTTTCTTTTTGTGGAGCAGTTTAAAATATAATCTACTAGGGATGATATACATCGTCTACTTTCTTCTTTGTATACAATTTATGCAAGGTATAAATTGAATGTATCATGATTTGGGGATAAAAGAAATATTTGGAAATAGAAATAGTAAATATAACCAATGTGGAAAGAAGGCAATGGGATATATATCATTTTTTACAGTGGTCAGCTTTGATTTTGTGAGGACAGTTGGCAACCTGCAATTTGTAATTATTGATGAAATAAATAAATATTGATTCACAGCAAAGAAACTTTAGGATAAAGTACTTATTAGACTATTTTATGTGTTACAAGAGTTTTAAAAAAAAAGAGCATAGGCCCTGGCTGGTTTGGCTCAGTAATTAGTGTCTGCCCATGGACTGGAGGGTTGTGAGTTCAATTCTGGGTCAAGGGTAAATACCTGGGTTGCAGGTTTGATTCCTGGCCAGGTCAGGTTGTATACAGAAGGCAACCTATTGATGTGTCTCTCTCACAGCAAAGTTTCTCTCTCTCTCTCTCTCTCTCTCTCTCTCTCTCTCTCTCTCTCTCCCTTTCCTCATCTTTTTCACTCTCTCTAAAAATAAAAAAAATCAATGGAAAAAAGAGCATGGGACCATGGGAAATTCTGAAATAGTTATAAAAGTAAATGGTTTAGACCAAATACTTATTCCATTTACATAGTTTTGTAATGATGGTATCAACTCTACTATAAATAAGAAGATACCAATAAATGGTCTTCCATTTAGAACTTATAATGCAAAGGTAGGTATGATTACAAAAATTTCAAGTTCCAAACCAAGTGCTGACAAAATTTAGATTAATTTAAGGAATGAGGACTTGTAAGACATTAATGTCCTGCTCCAGGTCATGAACAAGGCCATTGATTACCCAGAGGAGCAAAGTTGCAATCTTCATGTCTGAGAGTAGCAGGTCAACATAGAATTAAGAGAGAAAATATTTTCTACTTGGAAATAAAATTTCATTTAAATATGAGTTTAAGGTGGCTTCTCAATTTCTATTGGTAGCATTTAAAAGTTTATCTTACAAATTATATAATTATATTGTATTTACTCACCAAAATTTTGGGATGATTTGTTATTCTTCTTTGGCTAACGGGAACACCTGTGGTTTAGTTTTGTTATTATTTGATCTTTGTTATCACCTGATGTCTGTATGTCTATATTTCTTTCTATCTATCTATCTATCTATCTATCTATCTATCTATCTATCTATCACCTATCTACCTAAGCTTCCCTTTATATGTAAGTTTTTAAAAGGCCTTTCAGTAGTCTGCTTAATGAGTTGGGTATAGGCACAGGTTATTCCATGAATAATCACTAGAACTCATCTGGGTATGTCCCTGGGATTCTAAAAGAGGGCCATCACCATCTGAAATATTGACTATTGACTTTTTCATGTTATTGAAGAAACTGGCAAGGATGTCACTGCAGAAACGATAAATACTTAAGAGGTGCTAATGAAGTGCTTCTTACCCTCTTATCCTCTAATCCACGCACACAAAAGCTTACTGTTAACTGTAGGCTTTCAGAGTATTTCAGAAATGTTTATTATATGTACTTTGGAAAATGGCAGGCATTTATATTTATCACCCATTTGGAAATGTTCCTAGCCAAGGGAATAGTTGAGCTCAGGTGAATACACAGACGCTTGTATTACAGTGATAGCACACTGAATAACAGTGGTAGGTTAAGTGCATTGTAGCAAATTGAAGAGTGGAGATATGCCAAAGCCAAATATCTTGGCAGCGATTCAGACTCTGCAACATTCTGCACAACCGTTGTGTAGGGTGAGTCATTTTCTACCTGACCTGCTGATTTTCTACGAATGGATTCGGTATTGCTTAAATGCCCTAGTCAAATTTTTTAGGTGGAGGGAGTGTAAGGTTTGATTTCAGGGGTGTATGTGTATGTGTTTCAAATAAATATTGTCATTGTTATTGGAGACTTTTCTGTATAAATTAGAATTTTAGTTACATTTATCTCGCAGTATGGGAGTAAATTACACATGGGAAGTTAGGAGATAGATGAGCCTGACCCAAAAGAACATCTCGAAGTAAGTTTCTTTCTTGACCTTTGTGGCATTTTACCTACATATCACTACATTCAAGTATGATATATCTGCTGCCCATTTACCTACCAGTGTGCTTTGTCACAGAAGGTGGGAACAGGCTCAAGTAAGTTCTGTATTCTCAAACCTTAGCCTGGAATCGGCATTTTTATAGTTTTCCTCATCCACTCAAATGCAATCTTCTATAGTTTCCTTTTGTTTACCATGTCTCTGCAAGGAATGGGAAGCCCGCTGGCTGGAAGAAATAATGTGTGGCACACATTTTGATGTACTTTTCACAAAAAGACAATAATGCTGACCATTACTATTTTGATAAATACAGTTTTAACTGCTAAGACTCATTCATAATTCTAGTGCGAGGGTCCAGGATTTCACCACTTACCTAACTAATCTTAAGATACTTTTTTCTCATTTTTCATCCCAATTTTAAAAAGTAATGGCCCCATATTAAATATATTTTAAGTAAATCTATAAACTTTCCTGCAATCTTCAAGTAAAAAACAAAAAAGACTGTACTTTGAGATATCAGGTAATAATTAAGCAAATCTACAGGTTCTGCTGTTATCTAATGGTGCATAACAAGTCATTTCAAAATGTAGTGACTTAAAACAACAGCAATCATTTATCATCTCTTGTTTTCTGTGGGTCAGGAGCAGTCATAAGCCCTTGCTCAGGTTCTAGGGGAAAGAACATAGACCTCGCCACTCCTCAGTGGAAAAATGTTAGACTCGTTTTTGGAAGAGCATGTGAAATAAGATATATGTTAATGTGGCCACCTTTTAAAAATATAACATGCCAGAGCAAGCAAACTTTTTTTTCTATAAAGCAGCTTCCCAAGATGCTACATCAAACATGTAAGTGTGTATTTGTGAAATGGGACGTATACCTTTAAATGTAATAAGACATCAAGAGTTCTTCTCAACAACATTAAACCAGTCTTCAGAGGAATTATTTTAATGACTGTAATTTTCCTTCCTAAGGATAGGCTACAGGTTAGCATTTACAAAACTCTTCTACTTCGTTGTTATAAATAACACTCAACTACACACATACATATATTTGTAGATAGAGTGATTCCTTCATTTCATCATTTAGGAATTGCATTTGGCTGCAAGTAACCATCAACTTAACAAAGAATTGTTTTTGTGTTTTTTATCTCCCCCCTTATCCACACATTTAGGGGTTGATGATTGCTGGCATAAGTTCACTTGCTCAGTTATGTTTTCAGTGGTCTGGCTTCTTTTGGATGCTTGCTGTGTTAGCTTTGATGCTGCTGCCCTCCAGGCATCTTGTCTATATCCAGGGTAAGAGAAAGACAAAAGTGGAGAATGTCAAAGGAACGTATCCTAGTGAATCCTGACTATGAATGAAGAAGAAAAATCCTTCCCTGGTGAATTATGTCTAATCTCATTGGCACAGGGCCAAGCTCAACAACAAGGTAGACAGAAAAAGTATTTTATTTTCTAGGTATTTGGGTTTTCTTAAAATAGGTCCTCAGGAAGCAGGCTGTGATATAGAACATTGCATGCAGAAAGCTTCCTGGGTGTGATTTTAGAAGATAAACATGTAAGAAAGGGATGAAGGCAGGCGCAGTGATGGCGAACCTTTTGAGCTCAGCGTGTCAGCATTTTGAAAAACCCTAACTTAACTCTGGTGCTGTGTCACATATAGAAATTTTTTGATATTTGCAACCATAGTAAAACAAAGACATATTTTTGATATTTATTTTATATATTTAAATGCCATTTAACAAAGAAAAATCAACCAAAAAAATGAGTTCGAGTGTCATAGGTTCGCCATCACTGGTAGAGGGAGGAGCTGGCTTACAATGTAGTTGTGACTGAGCTCTCCCCTGGTCTTTTGGGGATTCTGGAACTCAGAGGATTTGTGAGAATCGTCACAAATTGAGGCCAGGGGGCTGAACCTCTCTCGCTGGTTCAGGCTGCTATTATGAGTGCATCCTGAGAAGGGGCATTACCTCGGGAAGGTAGTTTCCTACAGCCCAGGGCAGTTTATAGTGAGACTCAAAAGCAGGGTTTCCCAGCAGGTGGGAAATGGGTACATCCATTCTGAAGAGGGGATCTGGCTAGAACCCACAGTATGCACTAGAACAGTGGTTCTCAACCTTGGCTGCGCATTAGAATCACCTGGGAATCTTTTTAAAATCCTGATTTCTGGGCCTCATCCTGGGAAATTCTGTTTCTTTGTTACTAATGTTGTGGCCCCACCCCATAACAAAGAAACAGAATTTCCGGAGGATGAGGCCCAGAAATCAGGATTTTGAAAAGATTCCCAGGTGATTCTCATGTGCAGCCAAGGTTGCGAACCACTGCTCTAGATGGTAGAAAAGCAGAAAGGAAAGTGGAGTTGAGAGTAGGCATTGTGTGAGCCAACTTATCTACATCACGTTGTCACCGTTTCATATCTTACTGTGTTTACACGAAGCACACATGCATTTAAAATCATTAAATTTTTGAACATTTAAATATATATAAAAAATATATATATATATATACACACACACACACAACGAGTTCATTCATAGTATGATAGACATTGTAGAAAAGAATTCTTTCTTTGAATTACCCAGCAATTTTGCATGATTATAGTGATGAATTAAAAGTGACACATGTAAAGACTGGGCAGGGAGGGGGTGGGAGAGGGCAATGGGGGAACAGAGGGGACATATGTGATACTTTCAACAACAAAGATTTATTTTAAAAAGTGGTATATATATATAAGTAGAAAATTTGACTTGGTAAATTAATTAGGGTCGTTTTTGCTTTCACATGCATATTTATTTAATCATAAAGTAATACTTAATATTAGAATGATTCTTCTTCCACATTATATCTTTTTAAACTTATGAACTCCCAAAATAGAGTATATGCACGGCACTTTTAAATAGATGCTTCAGATATTTTTTGAGGGAGATTTTTAAAGAGTAGACAGTTAGAAAGATTTTAGTTTATATTATTAAGTACTATTTTAAGAGATAAGATGTGTTACCACTAGCCTGACATATTTGAAGACAGACACTACTTTAGAATGCTAATGAGACCTCTGAGGTTACTCACCTGTATGGCAGATAGTATAAGTAAAATGCAAGATAATAGCAGAGAGAATTCAGTATATGCATCCCAATAGCTGTACTGCCATTTCTTTTTTTCAAATTATGATGCTTGATATTTTCATAGAGCAAACTCCATTTCATCTATACCTATTAACAGAGTAAAGGTAAACCTGAGGATTTTACTGAACCAATTTTAAAATGGCCACTGTCACCAGGCTGCAAATTTTGAAAGAATGAAAGAAATGTTCAAAATAAAGCTAAACACTCACTGTAACTCACAATATTTAACTGGATAAACAACTATGATTAATTCCTTACTGTATGGTTTAACTAATCTACCGCAGCATTTGTGTCTTGTCCCTCAGGACTTCATAGCTCCCCAAAGAGGGTTTCCACAATTACGGGATTATGACAATATATTCTACTATTCAATTCATGAAATATAGATGTCGCAGTAGCCCCTGGCTTACAGATTCTATTAGCAAAACAAAAGGACATTAGTTACTAACCCAAAGAGAAAGAAGATACGTATGATATTTTTAAAAACACAAAGAAAAAAGAATCCATATTGCTTATATGTTATGTTTCACATAGAGAAAGTGAAGAGAGCAGAATGAGGAAAAGTGCGAGGGAAACGTAAAGTCTGGAGGATGGGAGAATAGGTGAGAGGGGAAAGCAATTGCGTGAAGAAAATAAGGAGTCAGAAAAAAGAACAAAGAACGATAGTTCAGAGTTCAGAAATCAATAAAGGCAGCTCAACTGTGGCGCCCGGAGACTCCAGAAAGGACAGGCTGTGATTGTGGCAGCATAATGATTATGTGGAGAGCGAGGAGTTTAGTTTGAAAAAGGGGGAAATGATAGGGTGGGCTTTGAAAAAGACTAGGTGTGGAAGATAACTGAAGGAAAAATAGTAGGAACTGGCATTAGTTTACTTATGGGAAAAGAAAGAGCAATAGAGTTTGTAGTCCATTGCTGGAGAAAGAGAGGGAAAATGCATCCAACTGAAATGAATAGGTTGAGTAGAAAGTGCCGGGAGAGAGGATTTAAGGAATTTCACTTGAGTTGCCAGTGATCCTTAGAGATGTCTGAAAAGCAAATTTAAAAGCAAGCCATTTGCAGAAAAGATTTCCAGTTCTTAATATAATTCAGCGTTGAGGGAGGAATTATGAACAAAGATTATAAGAGGGATTTTGCCTAGCTAAAAACCCTGCAGAGGAAGCCTGGAGTGGCATTTCTTAGATTTAAGCTTTTTCTTGGAAATGTCTGAAGTGGCACAGCTGACAGTCTTGTCTTGTTCCTCCACTGGTGGAGTTGATAATGAGCAATGAGGGTCCAAAAGGTAGGCTGCTGGAGGGAAGAGACACACTGCGCCTGAACAAACAGTGTAATTAGCCCTCCATTAATTCCAGCGATGGCTGTGGCTTTATGCAGGGAGGACAGCTGCCCATTAGTGTTAATTAACCAACAGGAGAGAGAGATATTAGGTGCTTTCCAAAGCCTGGCAGCCCCAGGCAGGTGGATTCGACAGTAGTCAGAGGCTGAAGGTGAAGTGGGACTCAACTGTGGCAGTGAGAAATGGACTGGGCTTTTATTTGACACTAGCGGCCCAGTGCCCGGATTCGTGCACCAGTGGGATCCTTCAGCCTGGCCTGCGCCCTCTCGCAATCCAGGACCCCTCGGGGAGGTTGGAGAGCTGGTTTCGGCCCGATCCCTGCAGGCCAGGCTGAGGGACCCTACGGGTGCACGGGGCCTCTAGTATGCATATAAGATCTTTGGTTAATCTCTTCCCCCCCTCCCCCCTTCCCTCTGAGATTCATCAGTCTATTCCATGTTTCCATGCCTGTGGTTTCCGCTCCTGTGTTGAGTGTCTTTCCCCTGGTGGTCAGTGCGTGTCATAGCTACCGGATGGTTGCTTAGGCTTTTATATATATAGATTCTCTGTTTCTGGCTACTAAGCATTCAGGGTACCGTGTATGCTCCTTTCTGTCCCAAGAGTGAGGCACTCATTAAGGTTGCCATCTCAGAGGGGAGAAAGCCCACCCTCTGCCCACAAGACCCAGGCCTGTCTGCTGACTTTTGGAACCAAGCTGCATACAGAGCAAGCCAGATACTGTGGGATTTCTTTCTTGGAGGCTGAGCCTGACAGCATTTGAATGGCTCCAGGTGCAGTGAAAGCCAGCCGCCTTCCTGAAGCAGGGTCAGGGTCCAGACTAGAGGATGCAAAATGCTCTCCTACTCCTGCAGCTGGGATTCCAGACCTTGGAGCAGTGCAGGCCAGAATCCAGCCCCGGCTCGTGCAGCCATGTGGAGCTATGTAGCAGTGGTGCATTGAACTACCTCCGGTGTAGCCCTGCTTTCTTGAATTTGATTCAAGTTTTACATTGCTTGAGATCATAATGCAAATAACTAAATATATAGGAGATACTGTTGTAAAGATAGGAATGGAATAACATAACATTTAACTAGGTTTCATTATACAGTTTACTATTTATTAAATATAATTTTTATTTTACCCAGAAATTTTCAATACTGGGGTTTATTAAAACATATATTTCACCCTAGCAGGTTTGGCTCAGTGGATAAAGCGTTGGCCTGCGGACCAAAGAGTCCTGGGTTTGATTCCAGTGAAGGGCACATACCTTGGTTGCAGGCTCCTCCTCAGGCCTGAAGCCTGGTCAGGGCTCGTGCACGAGACAACCAATCCATATGTTTCTCTCATATTGATGTTTCTCTCTGTCTTTTCCTCTCTCTTCCACTCTCCCTACAAATCAGTGGGAAAAAATATCATCAGGTGAGGATTAAAAAAAACAAAAACAAACAAACAAAAATATGTTTCCTATTAACACATATTTTTTAACAAAATAGTCATAGTCATAGTTTAAAAAACAATTCATTTGATATGTAGAAACTATCTTTCTTCAAGATTTTTTAAAAAATTGATTTTTAGAGAGAGAGTGAGAGAGAGAAAAACATTGATGAGAAAGAAACATCATCAATTGGCTGTCTCCTGCACGCCCCCCACCTGGAATCGAGCCTGCAACCAGGTCATGTGACCTGACCTGGTAACTTCTTGGTTCATGGTTCTATGCTCAACTGCTCAGCCACACCAGCTGGGCCTCTTTCTTTAAGATTTTAAAAAATAATCCAACTATTTTTGTAATGCTTCATTGCATTATTTCCTTACTCTGAAGCTAATCAGGAATCCGTGTTTTACTCATTTAATATCTTGCTTTGTGTATTTACATCTAAATGTTTCATTTCTTGAAGCTTTGGAAGAATTTTTCCCCTCTCTTCTGTTTTTCCTTGAGTGTCTACAATAGACCTAATACATAATAAATATTTGTGGAATTTGTTATTGTCTTTAGTCCTCTGTAAACAGGTTACTTATAAACATTGTAGAGAAGACAATGTAAAAAATATTTTATTTGCAAGGTTGACTTCATTCAGTTTTCCAGAGGCCTTTGAGCACACCACTGGTTGCAAAGTATTAGAACTACAAAGAGGGATAGGATGGTTTCTGTCCTCAGGAACATAACAATTTAGACTTCTGCAGGTAGAATTAATGCATTGGTAACCTTCCTCTAATGAAGGAAGGTTAGTGAAATAAACTCTCTTTCTTTGTCTCCATCTTCCCCTCTAAAGCTAATGCAACAATTAATAATATTGAGAAACATTCCAAGATTACATAGCAAGTGTCTCAACATCATCATATTTTTTTAAACCTTCACCTGAGGAGGATATGTTTGTTGCTTTTAGAGAGAGAGGAAGGGAGAGAGAGAGGGAGGCATCAATGTAAAAGAGACGCATGGATTGGTTGCCTCCCATATGTGCCCTGACTGGCGATCAAACCTGCAACCTTTTTAGTGCATAGACGATGCTCCAACCAACTAAGCCACCTAGCCATGGCTATCATATTTTCTAATTACAGCCGTTACTCACCATATGGACCCAGCATTTCAGTATGCTGTGGAAGTGCCAGAGATATAACTTCTATCATCGCCAAACTTAAAGGGCCTGAATCTTTGATTTTCTTTGCAACCTATATCACATCGCTTAGCTACACTCCACTATACTAGTATATCATGTAATTTAAATCCAGAACCCATCCAAGGAGCCCTCACAAGATTTGGAGAACCAAATGATGAGGGTAACATAGAAATCATAGAATTTAATAATTGTGTACTGATTTGCATATTTTGCCGTGGCTTTCATACACACATACACAACCATGCTTACCCCACTCCTGCTTCTCCATACACATGTACACACATTCACACACCTATTGTGTTCTTTCAATTTGTCTTACTATGGGCCATTAATGCTGAGGAATAAGAGTTTTTCTCCAGGATTATAATTCTAATAATTTTAAAACTTGTTTACCTATTTTCCTCAATGTTAGACTCTCTATATATAAAAGCCTAAGTGACCGAACCACCAAACGACCAACCGGTCAAGCGGTTGCTATGATGTGTACTGACCACCAGGGGGCAGACGCTCAACACAGGAGGTGCCCCCTGGTGGTCAGTGCGCTCCCACAGCCAACCTCCTGAGGCTGGCCAAACTCCCTCGGTCCCTCCCCTAGGCTGGCCACCCCTCTCCCCGCAATCAGCCCGATCGCCGGCCAGGCCAAGGAACACCACCAGGCCTCTAGTTTAATCATAAACAGATGACTGTAAGGAAAAAAAATAATTGTGCCAGTTGCTAATCTGATATCTCCCCAAACAAATGCTGTCAGACAATTAATTGTTAACTGTCACTAAGAGACCCCCCTTTTTTCTAATGGAAGTAAGGAATGTATCTGGGTGTGGGTATTTTGGTGAATTAGGGAGTCAGGTGGTCTTGGCTGGCTCATCCATATCTGAAAAGTTTATACAGTATGACTTAATTAACTTTGCAGTGTATGAAAACTTCTTTTTTCACACTAGCAATTGAACAGAGTAATATATACAAAAAATATTGGTTCAGAATTAAGCTGACTGAAAACTTTATATTGGCCGTAGCATATTCCGTCTCTGAGAAAATCAGTTCTCTTTCTGCCACTTGAGAGGTCAGGTCGCTGATCATAAAATTGCTTTGAATTTTGACGTCAATTTTAATGATAATGAAGGCCAATTATAGAATTTTTTTGACTTATGCCCTTTACGCACTGGTCCTGCTAATAAGGGCTCACTGAAGCTGCATGCTTCATATTTATGCCTGACCCTCAGCAGACAACAAAGTAGATCACCAGTTCAGGAAACTATGCTTGATCTCATCTTTAATTTATAGTTGAGATTTGTTTTGTCTCTTTGATAGTTAAATACATTTTATTTTATGCTGTTATGTTACATTTACTTGGCAGGAGGAGCCTACTTTTTTTCCTTTGGGTGGTGATTCTAGGTGAATAATAGCTTAATCTAGAGAGAGACCTTGAGGAAACGGTCTTGATGGCTTTACCATGGTAATTTACGTTGCATATCAGTGTGCTGTATGTCTATTCCTATGGCTGTATATTGTTTCAGAATAAAAGATGAGAAAAGTTTTTGGTGAAATGGGACTCTTAGGATAGTATATATTGCAGTCCTCAATTTAAGCATTAGAACACATACTTTAGATAATTCATTAGAAGAACCACTCTAACAGCCAAATCTATGTTTTAAGTCTTGTGTGTGTGTTCACTTCATTTCTTTCTTTTATGAAGGCACACACTGACACAGCACACTGAGGCCTGTTGTTTTCAGAACAACATGGGCATATGTCCACTTAGCAAATGGATATTTTCAGCTTTAATGATTCATTGGAGTGGAACAAGTTCAGATGTCAATTGGAATAGAGTTGGAGGGCAAGGTAAGAAAAGAAAAAAGAAGAAATGTGGGACTATATTATAATCTCGTAATGATAAAAATCATCACCTTGGGCCTGCTGCAGATAGATACACTGACACAGACACACACACACACAGACTACACTATGCATGGATACATTTTGAATTTCAAACAAATATAATTTTATTTGTTATTAAGGTCAGTTTTGTGTGGTCTGATTGGCAATAGGCTTTGATGCAGTTGATATTTGTCATTATGTCAAGTAAACATGAGGTAAAACCAATGCCTGGATCTTTTGTTTTGAATTATTTTAAATGTGCAGCATATGAAACAACAGAAACTGTCTTCTACCTAGCATCATTTAATTATTACATACCCCATTTCAAGTGCTTCTAGATTCTCAGAATTTGCAGTGTCATGATTAAGTGACACTCATGATTGGTATGAAGTACAAATATAGCTACAGAAAGTTTTTTATTCGCTTCAAAGGGAAAATTACTTTGCTGTTTTGTTTATTTGTTTTTTGGTTAGAAAAGAGATTCATTATACTAGTTCAATCCATAGATTTTTAAAAGTATGGAAAAGGAGAGTTGAAATTATTTTGAGTCTTCTCAAAGATAAGCACAATTACCATTTTGGTGAACAATATTTTAAATATCACACTTTCATACACACACACGCACTGCTATAATAAATAGGATCATAATATACATTCTTTTTTATTTGTCATTGGCATGTTTCCAAGTCAATACTAGTATATGCTGTATATAGAACCATTTCATTAATCACTGATTTATAAATTAGATAACTATATAGTGAAAAAAAAAGTTACTTGGAAAAATTTCAGCCAGTATAGAAACATACAGTTAAAAGGACATGCTTCTCTTCATGGCAATAGTAATCTAACTTCCAACCCATATACAACTCATGTTAACAGTTGGGGTTTATCACTGTAGACTTCATACTTAATATTTATACCTGTATATAACATAATTTTATTTAAATAGGAACATACTTTATATACATCCTGAAATATTTTTCACTTAAAATTATATATTTGGGATATTTTGACAGCAGAGTTTTTTCCTTTTTTTACAGAATCATAGTATTACATAATATGATTTATTATCCATTAATATATATTTAGATTCATTTTAATGTTAAAAATGCAGTTGAACTGACCCTCCTGTAGCTCTATGCTCCTTCACATATGCAAGCCTTTCTGGAAGACAGACTACATTAAACTGAATTGTGCCAGTTTCACAAATTTTAAATTTTTACAGATGAGGCTAAATTGCCCTCTGAAAAGTTGCCATATAACTTTCCAGTTGTTCATATCTTCAGCAATCCTAGATAATATAAAACTTTTTAATTATTATAATGTTAATAACAAAACGTAATTTTCTTAGTCGCATTTCCTGCTAAATGAATCAAGAGATAGATTGGGCATCTTTTTATGTATTTATCAGTCATTGTATTTCATATGTGAAGTATCTGTTTAAATATTTTGTCCTTTTTTAAATAGCTTGTTTCTTATTGATGTTTAGAACCTATATACCATATGGATAATAATCTTTCCTGGGTTATTATATATTACAAATACTTTTTGTAATCTTTTGCATTTTGACTTTTTAGGTTTTCATTATTTCAAATTAAATAAATTATGCAGTCATATGTCAGTCTTTTACATATATTGAATTTTTTTTTAAATTTCCTACCAAGTGGTATTCAATTGGGTCATCACCATTATTGTTTCCATTGCTCTGTAAAGCAAACTTTCTGTGTGTTTTAATTACTCATTATATTATTCTTTTTCTTTATTTTGTAAATTATTTTTACTAGTCTTTCATATGTACATGAAAAGTTATATAAGGTCAATTTAGATCTATTAAATTAGTAAACCAATTTAGTGAGAGTTGAAATTTTATTTTACAATATTGAGTATTCCTATCCAAAAATATATTTATTCTCATTCATTCAGTTATTCTTTTACTAGTATGACATTAAGTAAAAAGCAATACATATAGACATATGCATACAAATATATGCATATATAAAATATAATTGTGCTATTTCATAAGTATACATACTAAGAAGTTTTTAACTTTATTTACTATTATGAAAGTGACATTGTGTCACTGTAACTTTTCTCTGATGGCAGTTGATGTATAGGAAAGGAATATATATTATTTATCCTGTATGAAGCTGTCTTACTTAATACTCAGCATATTAGATAATTATCTTGCATTCGCTAGATGGACAATTTTATCACCTGAGAATATATTTCTTCTTGCTTTACAATATTTGCAGCCATAATTTATTTTTTAGGTTTATTTACATTGACTAGAACTTTAAATAAATTATTGATTTACCTCAGTGACAGTGGGAATGCTTGTTTTAATTTTAAGTTTTGAGCAGGATATTCGCTTTCAGTTTCTAGAATTTCACCTGTTTCTGTTAAGAATGATTCCTTGTATTTATTCACTAAGGGTTTTGGTTGGTTGTTTAGCTTTGCTTTGCTTTAATAAGAAAAGGCATACAACTATTATCAATTTTTTTTCTAAAATGTTTTGAAATATATTAAGACAAGGAATTTCATTGTTTGATTTCTCAATCATAAAACCTTGGTTTATTCCTGGGACAAGCTACATTGTCTTGCTGTATTATTCTTTTACTATAAAGTTAGATTTAATTTGCTAATATTTTATTTAGACATTTTATGTTTAAATTAACAACCAAATTGCCTGATCAGTCTATCTCCTGTCTAATTCCTGTGTAATTTTGTTATCAGATTACATAATAGTAAAATAAAACTATTGAAATGAGAGGGATAACCAAAGACAGAGGCAAATAATTATATTAGAGACACTATACCAGGGACAGGATTGTGTGATTTAAAGTTCATAAAGTTTGGGAGGCAGCTTAAGATGCATAGTCCAAGAAAATAGGAAGTTCCTTGGTAATAATTTGTTTCCATGAAACATCCTGAGTACAGTGGCCTCTGTGAGATTCACTTACCTCTAGCTTCCTATGGACTTTAAAGCTACAGTTTCATTTTCTGACTCTTTCGTGTGTCCTCTTAAAATAGATTGTGTTTCTTGAGATTTGCTTTCATTGTCTTTGATTTCCCTGGCAGTTCCAGCCCACATGATAGATGCATAATCAATATTTGTTACTTATGAAATTGTTTCCCTGCACCTTGCCATGCACTTTTATAGCACAATTCTATTAGTTAAATGTTCTACAAAACTCATAATTCATGGTCATTTCTTGTTACTACAAGTAGCTGCCTCGCAGCACTGTTTCACTGAGGAACAGGAGTGCTGGGTTGTTTAGCCAGAGGTCACTTGGATGCCAACATCTGAAGACCACACCCCCCCTGCTATGCTTCTCCGACTCAGCCCCAGGCCCCCAGCTAGGTTTTTCTGGAAACAAAGCATGAGATCATTACATTACTTTCTGGAGGAGACACTAAAGCTCACAGGTGTGCTGAAGGGAGTTACCGCACTTTTTCGTTTGCCATACTTACCCGCATTTGGCAGCCAGCTTGGGCCCTTTGAAGAGTTATTTTATTTGATTAAAAATAAATTAATTGAAAGCTAAATCAGGAGCTTTTCAGTGATTCCCAATTTGATATCTTAAGTGAAAGTAAAACTTGAAAGCCTCTTCCCCCCAGGCTTTGTTAAGTAGGATGACCAGACAAGAAGAGAAGTGTGTTACTTCTCTTTGAAGTCCAGCTTTCTAAGCCTTTGTGGAATATTGCGAATGAATTTCAAAGGGAAATCTCATTCCTCTTTCTCGCTTGTCCTGAATTTCTGTTGCTGTCTCCTCCCTCTAAGCTCCATATTCCTTTCTCTCTTTGGGGAGGATACATTCTCAAGCATATGAATTTATGCACTTATGCATTTATTCATTCACTGAAGTTAGGCTACCATATTCACTATTTGTTTGGCTACCATATATCAGGTACTAGGAACTCAGGGCCCAAGGATCAGAAAACAGGGATGAGGTCCCTGCTCTTATAAAGAGAAGAAATGATCACTAGTCTAATAATCTCCTCAGTGAATGTAATTACAAACTGAGAATCATGCTCTGAAGGAAAAACTTGACTTGGGTAGAGAAGGGTCTTAGGGATGGGTGGAGGGTTGTAGTATTGGTGAAACTTTTCCCAAGGAATTACTTTTGAGCTGAGATCTGACCAACACCTGTTAAGCAGGTCTAAGTGGTATAAGGGTGGCAGTGAGGAAGGAGGAGGAACACATTCCAGGCTAAAGAGAACAGCATGTGCAAATGTCCTGTGGCAGAAGGAAGCATAACTATCTGAAGTAGGTTGATATATCTGAAGCAAAATAATAATAATAATAAATAAATAAATAAATAATAACAACAAACTATGCATGATGAGTTTAGACCAGATTATATAGGACTTTTTAGGGAAGGTAATATAGTGTGGGGATGGGAAAATGATAATAGGGGAATCAAGTTTGTTATTTGAAAAAACTTGTCAGTGGCAGTATGGTGAATATATCGTAGAGAAGGCACAATGACTGGAAATGAAAGCGGAGACTGTACACAAGGATCTTTAAAAAACTGACAGTAAATTTGATGAGGGTGGGGAGCAAGAAAAGTAGATAATACGAGAAATGTTTGAGAGGTGAAGTAGAAAGAAATGAATAGATGGGAATGGGGGAGTGAGTCTTGTCCAGGCAGCCTCTAGCTCTCTGCTTTGGGTTACAAGACACATGGGGTCACTGCACTACCTACGCAGTCCTCAGTTCACACGAGGCTGGTGTGAGCATCATTCCAACCAAATGACTCTAAGAATGGCCCTCTGTGTAGCTAAACCAGTGGATAATTTTAGGGGTCACTTATTTGACTTCTCAGTGTTTGATTGTTAGGCTACCTTCTTGACACTTTCTCTTCTCCCTCTCTCTACAACTTTAGAGTATTGTGGATAACCTTCTCTATTCCTGGCCATCTTCTCTAAGACTCATCGTAGGGTTCTCCTCTTCTATCTGCCTAATAAATATTGGTGTCTAAGAAGAGTAAGTGGGCGCTTCCTAACTACACTTCCTAACTATACACCTAACTGCATACCTGTTGGCTATGTCTACTCATATATCTCAATGGCAACTTAAACTCAGAGTGTCTAGTCCGACTCTGGATATTGCCCAATGCCTTGAGGAACTTTTGGTGTTCCCTCCATCAGTGATCTGGCCAGTGACTTAAAAGTTTGCTATTTGCTATCATGTCCAGAGGGCACGGGCCTCTCTTTCTATTCTTCAGGCCCCTTCACGGGGTTTCATGAACCCTTGTCCTTTTCCAAATTCAGAAAGAAATCTGTCTCCTTCTCAAACACCAAGTTAAAAAGAAAGAACGGATGTCAGCTATATTGCTAAATACCCGTACTCAGAATTTGCCTGTGTTCATTTGTTTCTTTGCTACAGATTTGTCAGATTTGGATGTTCCCAATAAACATGTGTAGTCAGACAGAAATTAACCCTGGACTCAAGAGCTTTCTTTTCTCACGTATTCTTCATTCAAAACTTAAAGTATAAATCTGAATAAAGAATGCACTGTAGTCAATTAAAAAACTGTAGTTAACTTTATGCTCATATTATAGATGAGTAGGAACTTTTCTTTTTGATAAAGAAGGGATTCTGCTTTTCTTGAATTTAGATAAAGATATGGCACAATATCAATAAAAAGTCTGGTCCATCATTTCAATGGAGGGGACCTTTGTGACTACTTTAATTCAGGGTGGCATAAAGAGCACACCTTTCCCTGGTTAATAGTCTCCCTGTTACTGATTGGTTTGAGTATATTCTCCCTGTTTAACTTTTTTTTCTATTCATACAATAGAAAATTACAGAATGGGGTCAGAGGTCACAAACTGGTAACCTATGAACTAAAGTAAGCCAACAGACTGTTATTTTGTTAAGGCAGTTAAGTTTCACCTTTTATTTCTTCTTGTTTTAATGATCTGTAATGCCTGGAGGTAGGGCATGCACACAGATGAGGACCCACGACCCCACCCCAACCACTGAGTTACATCTAGACTGTTTGTATTCCCTGCATGAGTCCTAAAAACATTTGAGTGTGTGACTCTAGGGTTAGACCTTTTGTTAAGTTCTTTAGGCTTCTAAGGTTGTAATTCCTAAAACCTTTTGAGAGACTTAATGTTCTTATCCAACCGCAATTAGTAGAGAGATGAGCTGAAAGGAGATGCATACATAGTCAGGGCTAGCAGGTATCAGGCCCTCTCTGTACATTATCTCCTTTAATCATCACAGCTCCCCAGTGAAGTGCATATTACCATATCCATTTTACAGATGACAAAACAGGCTTAGAGAAGTTAATATCTTGCCCGTGGTCAGAAAGCTTATTAATTGTGGGAATTAGGTTCAAACCCAGATCTGTTTATCTCTAAAACATTCCAATGCCCTAATTTTCCTAATTGGGTAGAAACTTTCCACAAGTATCTCTTGAATAATGAAGGTTAGACACAGACTTTTGAAACATTGTCAAAGTTAGATATATCAAAGATGTCAGATGTCTTAAAAATATCTTAAACTATTTCACAAAATACTTTATTTGCATGGTGGTTTCTTAGTAGGGAATTGCCTTCATGCTGTGCTTTGGAACATACTTGACTGCCAAAAGAGCCCCATAAAAATTAGGAATAATTATTATTGGAGGAAATTTGGCTTTCATTTACACATTGATGTGACTTTAGAAAATATGTCACAGATCACTCAAATTAGAACTGTAAAGAGATTTTATTTCTATCACGTAATTTTTTTTTCTTTCACAGAATACTAGCTCCCTTATAAATTTTAATCTGTATAAAATATTACTGCAACTCCATGTTCCTTAATCTGGAAATAGCACTACTTGATTTATCTAGAAAGTTTACCTGACATAACAGTTCTGGTAAAGAAAAGTTCAGGTATGTCTGAACAAAAGAAGACAGAATATTAATGTGGTCATTAATTGAGTGGAAAGTGTTTAGTTGTGCTGCATTTTCAACTGAGAATTTTGGAAAACTTAAGTCTGCTATAGGGAATAAAGTTAACAATGTTGTAATAGCTATCTATGGTACCAGGTGGGGACTTGAATTATCAGAGGGAACATGTAATCTACATGAATGTCTATCCACTGCTCTGTACACCTGAAACTAACACAAAATAGTATTAAATGCAAACCATAATAGAAAAATAAAATAATTTTTAAAAAGGGAAAAAAAGACTAAGAGAACTGACAACAAAGGCAGATACCCCTTCTCAATATTTTTCCCATTAACTCTTCTTGCCAGAGGCATATGAAGTTTACAACAATTTTAATTCAGTTCAACTTTGCTTTGCTACTAAATTCATTCAAAAACAAACAAACAAGAAAAGGAAATGATTGATTATGAATTTAAGTGATGGAATACCCAAGCAACCATGGTGCTAACATTAGAGCTATTTAACTTTCTTTTATAGCATGGAGGGTGGATATAGGACATAAATTACTTATAATGAAGTACATGACAAAATTTAAAATTACAAATATAGTTGTATAAGTATACTTTATGGAAATATTGAGGCAAGTAATCAAAATAGTTGAAAAAGTGGGAAATGATTTACCCTGCAGAATGAGATTTTGGGGTGTTGTTTCATGATGTAAGAGATTGCTACCCTTTCTAATAAAGAGGGAATATGCTAATTAACCCTCACGCCTTCCCAAAGATGGTGATGCCCACAGCCAATAAGGAGGGAATATGCTAATTGACTGCCACGTCCTCAAAGATGGTGGTGCCCACAGCCACAAGATGGCCAGCAGGGGAGGGCAGTTAGGGGCAACCAGGCCTGCAGGGGAGGGCAGTTGAGAGGGACCAGGCCTGCAGGGGAGGGCAGTTGAGGGGGACCAGGCCGGCAGGGGAGGGCAATTGGGGGCTATCGGGCCGGCAGGGGAGCAGTTAGGTGTCAATCAGGATGGCAGGGGAGTGTTTAGGGGGTGATCAGGCTGGCAGGCAGAAGCAGTTAGGGGCAATCAGGCAGGCAGGCAGGTGAGTGGTTGGGAGCCAGTAGTCCTGGATTGTGAGAGGGATGTCCGACTGCCGGTTTAGGCCTGATCCCACAGGTAAACACATATTATAATATACAGATGATAATATTGTAGAATTATACCTGAACCCTGTATAATTTTATTAACCAATGTCACCTCAATAAACTCAGTAAAAAAGAAAAAAATACAAGTTCCAGAAATTAATGATAAAAATTAATTTTAATTTACATTTAAAAAGTTAAGTCTGTGCATATGAACAGAAACTTTCTACTTAGGGTGGTTCCATGTCACTGGATTGGCTTATAACAAACATGGTGCCAAGAAATGTTCAGAACAAGATGTCTATTTTTAAATGGGAAAAAGAGAAAGATGATACATGGAAGGAAGGAAGGAAGGAAGGAAGGAAGGAAGGAAGGAAGGAAGGAAGGAAGGAAGGAAGGAGAGGAGAGAGAGAGAGAGAGAGAGAGAGAGAAAGAGAGAGAGAGAGAGAGAGAGAGAGAGAGAGAGAGAGAGAAAGAAAGAAAGAAAGAAAGAAAGAAAGAAAGAAAGAAAGAAAGAAAGAAAGAAAGAAAGAAAGGAAGAAAGAAAGAAAGTCTACATGGGGCACTTTTTTATAAATTTTAAATTTAGGATTAACCAGCATTTTTCTGATTTGACCAAAAGATTGATCTAATAATTTTTTTCTTTTACTTAAACAGTGCTCAAATTTATGGATAGATATTTTCTGCAAGTGCAGTGCAAATTATCCTAGACATATTAAAGCAATTAGATGACTGAATTTCACTTTCTGTGAGTGGATCCTGGGGTCTGGGGAGAGGGGTACCGAAGCTGCTGCCCTTTTCAAATAATTCACAAATGTGCTAATTATGTGTCAGATTTGAAAGCTGAGGCATTGTGACCTTCAAGCCAACAAAAGACCTTTTCAAGTAAGCCATTCCATGTACATTAATAAAGTGAACAATGCCCTTCCACACTTAAATAATGTATGGCTGTTATTTCATTATATGTAAATGGAAAGCAAGGAGTGGTTTCACTGTTGACATATTAAAAGAAATGCTATTGAAAACAAAGGCTATAAATCCGTTTTCATAACATTGGTGATATTCTTCAACTAGTCATCCGAAGATACGTTCCTTGTTTGCTCCCATTGCATGCATTTCATGTGTGGTTTCTCCACAACTAAACGTATTTTGGATTTGAGCAATAAAAACTGCAATGTACTGAAGTATATAATGCTAGAAACTGATTGTTGGAAAAGCAAACTCTTTGCAGTGATGAAGACAATGGCGCATTTTGTAGGTTGGGGAAACACTACCCCTCTACACAAATAATCACCTGCTACCAAGAGGAACGGTGAATAACTGAGGCTCAAATGAAGGGAAAAGAATCCCATGCTCTTTCTTGTGGCTCTTTCTTTTTTAAAAAATATTTTTATTGATTTCTTGCCCTAACCGGTTTGGCTCAGCAGATAGAGCGTCGGCCTTCAGACTCAAAGGTCCCAGGTTCGATTCCGGTCAAGGGCATGTACCTTGGTTGTGGGCACATCTCCAGTGGGGAGTGTGCAGGAGGCAGCTGATGAATGTTTCTCTCTCATCGATGTTTCTAACTCTCTCTCCCTCTCCCTTCCTCTCTGTATAAAATCAATAAAATATATTTAAAAAATATTTTTATTGATTTCAGAGAGGAAGGAAGAGGGAGAGAGAGATAGAAACATCAATGATGAGAGAGAATCACTGATCGGCTGCCTCCTGCACGTCCCCCACTGGGGATTGAGCCCACAAGCCAGGCATGTGCCCTTGACGGTAATTGAACCTGGGACCCTTCAGTCTGCAGGCCGATGCTCTATCCACCAAGCCAAATGGGCTAGGGCTCATGTGGCTCTTTCATGGTGTAAAGAAAGTAGTGGTGAATATTGGACTCAGGTAATGGGCATAAAGGTACTTATTTGAGAGAGCAGCGTCTTCACTGGGAGAGCATAAGTTTCAAAAGCAATAACGTATAAAGGAATTTTAGTGTCACTAATGCTTGGATCAAATGGACTTCTGGGATGCCAAACAGTGCCCACGCGGTTGTAGTAGAAAATCAAGAACAGGAAGAAGAATTTAATTATCTTGTATTTGTCCAGCTTTGTAGTATAGTTTATGCTGAATAAAACATGAATAAAGATACAGTCATTCTTAATGCAACTTAAGTAGACATAGAAATCTCTGGGAAATAATAAACTAATTACAAACTTAAAATAAACCACAATCATATGAGATTCCAAGAACTTATTAGCATTCAATCCATAGATAGAAATTTTTTCAGCCCCATAGGAAACCATAATACTTAGCATCTTATTGTGAATTAGATGTTGATACCAAGAGACTATACAGGGCTTACTGATTCACTCACTAGTTATTTCTTTTGTTTTAAATAATTTTATAGGGACCTTTGTTGTTATTTGTAATAGATTTTCAGGATACTTTCATAAAACAGATACCATGGACATTGTGAGAATGCTAATGTTTGTTACTGAGACTTTCAATGTATGGGTACATGTGCTTACTTGTCTAAGAAAACAAATGTTTCTGTATTTTCTTGATAATCTGAAATAATTTTCAATATTTTGGATTGTATTTAAGGTGGCAAATCTTGCTTGTTCCATGTCAACAAATGAAGATGGAATTAAAATTGTCAAAATTGCAGCCAACCACTTGGAAACTTTGTGTCCACAGGTATGACTACGTTACTGTCTCTTTCACTAAACTAGCTGTAAGAATTATCTACAATGCTTCAGACTTTTATACACATGGAACGATATTTAAATATTTATTTTAAACACAGAAGATAACTCGTCGTAAAGTCACGGTTCATTCTTTACTAATCACCTAGTTCTTTACTGAGCACATGGTTCTCGTAACATTCCCTAAGGCCCATATCAGAATTTTGTGAGAGAAAGGTATAGCTTGAATCAAAGCAGTGTTTTGTTCAACAGATTTCATGTCTTTGTCATTATTTATTTTGAAACCTCCAACAGAATGAAAGGAATGACATTTTTGCCCCTTTTATCAAATGAAGGCATGGGTTTGAAAAAAGCCAATAAATGTTTTCCTGTCTGCAATTCAGGAGTTTTTGAAATCTGAAGAGCAATACATTTTTAGGGAATTATTTTTAGATGACTAGTAATCCTGAAGCCATGGATCAAGATGGGCATAAGGGCAATCTTAATCATGTTGTCTTAGAATAAGCTCTGTATTCTGTTCCACTACTCTAATTCTTTATCCTTGCAACAGTATTGCAATGTCTTAATTATGGTTTTATACTAATCTTATCTTTTATGCAAGTTGGTTCACTTTGTTTTTTTTTAAATATATATATATATATATATTTATTGATTTTTTACAGAGAGGAAGGGAGAGGGATAGAGAGTTAGAAACATCGATGAGAGAGAAACATCGATCAGCTGCCTCCTGCACGCCCCCTACTGGGGATGTGCCCGCAACCAAGGTACATGCCCTTGACCGGAATCGAACCTGGGACCCCTGAGTCCGCAGGCTGATGCTCTATCCACTGAGCCAAACCGGTTAGGGCAGTTCACTTTGTTTTGTTTTTTCTTTAAATTACTGTTGTTCTTATTTTGCTCTTTCATATAATTTTTAGTTCCATGAAAATACATGTTAGAATATTTATTGAAATTGCAAAAGATATTTTAAATTGTTTTAGATATTCAGTATCCTTTAAGATATTGAATCTTTTCATTAATAAACATATTTTATGTATCTCCATAATCCGATCATTTTTAATGTTTCTCAGTGATTCCTTAGTTTTTTATCATTTATTACAATAAATTACATGGCTACATGCTGAAAGCTTCAAAATTTTTCTCTCTAGGCTAACCCACTTCCCTAATGACCAGACTTTAATATCTAGTTTTCCCCTTGACATTTCCACTTTGATATCTAGAGGACAATTAAAACTTGAAATAGCCAAAATGGAATTCTGGTTGTTCCATCCCCATCTCATTCTGTTGCTGCTTCTGTCTTCCCGATTTTACTGATGGCATGGCCATTCATCTGGTTGCTTGGGGGGAAAACCTGGAGATTTTCTTTATTCAGTCAGTAAGTGGTTATTGAACATATAGCCTGTGGTAAGCACTGTTTATGCATCTGGGGAAAAATAGTAAAGAAAACAAACAAGAGTCCTTGCTCTTGTGAAGCTTATAATCTTAACTAGAAGCTCGGTGCATGGATTTGTGCACAGGTGGGGTCCCTTGGCCTGGCCTGCAGGGATGGGGCCAAAACTGGCTAACATCTCTTGAGGGGTCCCTGATTAGGAGAGGGCGGTTCTTGGGTGACGCACCCGGGAATCGGGCTCCCTCCTCTCTGGTTCCTGGTGTGTCACCTGAGAACCGCAGCTGCCAAGTCACTGCAGCTCGAGCTCATGCATGGAATGCCTGCCCCCTGCTGGTCAGTGCATGTCATAGTTACCAGTCGGATGGTTGAACAGTTGGATGGTTGCTTAGGCTTTTATGATATCTAATGGCTATTTTTTTCTGTCTAATCCTTTAACAAGTCCTATCAATTTTACCAAAAATATTTATCTTGAATCTATGTATTTTTGTCCATCTTATCTGTCAACACCTTAGCCTATACCACCATCATCTCTATCTTGGGCAACAGAACTGTCATCATATATGGCATCCATGTTTGTACTAATGTCTCTCTAATCTACTTTCTATATAAAAGTCAAATTATAAATATATTTATCCCAGTGATTGCTTTTCTTAGCTATTTATAGTAAAATGCAACCATTTTTATGGCTTAATCAGACTCTTTTTTAAAAAAAAAATGTTTTTATTGATTTCAGAGAGAGGAAGGGTGAGGGAGAGAGGGATAGAAACATCAAGGATGAGAGAATTATTGATCAGCTGCCTCCTGCACACTCCCTACTGGGGGTAGAGCCCTCAACCTGGTCATGTACCCTGACTGGGAAATGAACTATGACCTCCTAGGTTCACAGGTCAATGCTCAACCACTGTGCCATACCAACTGGGCTTAATCAGACTCTTGTGATCTTCCTATTGTCTAACTTCCAGCCCCATCCAATATTATTTTCCTTTTTAATCCTCAGATCTCTGTGCACTGGCCTTTGTTTCTAGAACACAGTAAGCTCCTTTGCACCTGAGGGAGTTTGCAGTTGGCCGTTTCCCAGTGCTCTTTTCCCATATGGCCGTGTAGACAGCAACTGTTATGTTCAATTTGTGAGGACTCCGCTCAAATATCATCTCCTCAGAGATCAATCCCTTAAATCACTCCTGCAGTTCTATCATATCATGTTGCCATATTTATTTCTTTTAGAGTCTATCACAACCTCAAATTATATTTTATATTATCTTGTTACTTTTATTGTATATTTTCACACTGAAAAATAACCTTCATGATGGCAATGATTTAGTCTTCCTTATTCACTGCTTATAACCAACTGCACCTAGCAAAAAATGCAGCATTTTCTTGTCCTATATATGTGAATGATCAGGATTTTAGAATAATAAATCATTCTATTCATAGAGGACAGTAAGGTTTTCGCCAACATCTTGATGACACTTTTCCTAACATGGCGTGTCTTCTTTTTGACAACATAAAAAATACAGTATAATTATTGAATTGTAACTAATGAAAAAAAATCCTTTAAATGGCTGATTAATATATAGTTGCTAGCCAAGAGTGAGGCCTCTCTTGGTGGGCTGAAATTATTTGCTTTTGACCTAGCTCATTTCAGTGTTTTCCTAGTGATTTGGATAAAATTATAGGATAATATTGTTAAAACTTTAGTTAAAAATAAGAGGATAAAGGAAACATATTAGCTGAAAGACCCAGTCACAAAGAATTTGGGTATTCTAGAATATAGACTAAATCTAAATATCCAGATGAAATATACTAAGTATAATAATTAAACCATATATACTGAGCACTCTAAAACAAACTGCAAAGATAGAGAATGGAAGAAATACAGCTTAGCAAAAATTTACCCTCCAGAAAACCTACAGGTTTTAGTTGATAGCAATCTCAATGTGAATCAACAGTATAATACTAGTAGCCTGGTGCACAAAATTCGTGCACATTAAAAGGGAATTAATTTCCCTAACCGGTTTGGCTCAGTGGATAGAGCATCGGCTTGCAAACTGAAGGGTCCCAGGTTCGATTCTGGTCAAGGGCATGTACCTTGGTTGCGGGCACATCTCCAGTGGGGAGTGTGCAGGAGGCAGCTGATCGATGTTTCTCTCTCATCGATGTTGCTAACTCTCTATCCCTCTCCCTTCCTCTCTGTAAAAAATCAATAAAATATAATTTTTAAAAATGGAATTAATTAGCAGAGATATTTTAACATTGCTATTTGCCCTTTCTCTATAATAGAAATGTGAGAGATGAAAGGAAATTAGTAAAATGTATATGAAAATAATATATAAATGTATTAATAAATAAACTAACAAAAGGATATAACAACAACAGGGGCATGATATAAAAACAACAAAAACATGATATGAAAACAACAAAAACATGATATAAAAACAACAGTGATGCAAACAATGACTGATAAAGTGATTAAACTTATTCTAATATTTCCCTGTATACCACATTAAGAGTGAAAACACTTTCAGAGTGCTTGACTAATTTCCCTTGTGATGAAGTACTTAGAACTTTAACTGTAACATCACATGCTCTTCAAACTCTAGAGAAAGCAACATATAACTGACCATGTGCAAAAACGGGTTCAGGTAGGAACATGCCTACTCTGTCTAGAGTTTGTCCTTGTGATTTATTAATAGTCATCACAAATGCTGGCATCACGGGAAACTGTCGTTGAATCAATTTAAATGGGAGGCCAGTGTCAGATGGGGACAAATTAATTCTTGGAATCAGAACAGCCTCTCCTTCTGCAGATCCAGTTAATACTTCAGCTTCGATAATGTTAGGTCATAATCTTTTGATAATAAATCTGGTACCATTACAAAGACCCCATTTACTATTGATATTTCTCAATAGCATGATGATTGCACCCACTTTCAATTTTAATTTATTACAGGGCATTCCTGAAGGAGTAATACTATTCAGAAATTCGATGGGGAAATTTTCCTTTGTTTCTTTGTTATGGGGTGGGGCCACAACATTAGTAACAAAGAAACAGAATTAAAACTTTATTGTGGGGAGCCACTACAGTGTTTTGGCCAGGTTCAAGCCTTGGACTGATGAGAGGGCACAGTCCTGTCATTGCCACGTGCAAGTCCCAGCTTGGAGGGCGGGGCCCTCCCAGCATAATTATAGCCAACAGCTGTAGTTGTAAGCTTGAACCTATGGTCAGAACATGTGGCCCCACATGCCTGAGTGATGTGGGCTTGATAGAGTTCAGGTGCATGTAGTTGAGTAGGATTGAAACCCAGGAGAATGTTTGTAAACATCTTGGTCACGCCCTTACTTTGCCTCGTAGCATCTGCTATAAAATAAAGGCATGGCTGTGGGCATGGTCGCTGTCTCTCAGAGAAGCAGCGTCCCACCGAGACCCGGCTTTCATTCTCTTGTCTGTCTTTTCTAAGCCTTTCAGCTGCCCCACTCAGGTTCACCCCATGCTGGCGCGGCACACTTTAGAAAGATCTGCCTCCATGTTCCCAGGGCAGGTTCCTGCCTCAAACTCCGCCCTTACAGGAAACAGCTCCAGGAAACAGCTTGGGGGAGGGCACAGCCGTTGCCAAGACAACCCCTGTAGGACTAACTTCCTTCTGCTTGGTGGAGACTGTTCCTTTGTATGTGATGAACACCACCCATGGTTTTTATATAAGTAGATAGCTATCAGAAAAAACAACAACACTAATATGATTTAAATTTCTTCATCAAAGAATAAGTTCTAAAACTTATTTTCAATCTTCTATATACTTAAAAAATTATTTTAAGCACTGTATAATTTTTATACAGCACATCCTGAATTTCAGAATTAGTATGTCTGGAGTACAACCCACTGTGTGTGTGTGTGTGTTCCACTTTTGAAAAATATAGTATATTGAAATAAAGTATGCACATACATTTAGATTTACTAATTCCACTTTCTTCAATTTATGCTACAGATATACATGCACATATGCACACCAGTGTGTAAGTAAGGTTTTTATGCAGCTCTATTTGTAATGACAAAAGCTAAAGCCACCTAAATGTCTGTTGGTAGTAAATTGGTATGTTTTGGTATGGAAGATATCCAAGAAGATTGAAAAAGGCAATTTTCAGATGAATATGTATAATATGCCATAAATATTTTGGAAAAAAGGAGATAGATAGAACCATATGTTTTTGAAGAGCATAGAAAAGTTTTTAAAAGGTCCCGGTGAGAGTTTTAAAAGAAGTTACTTCCAGGAAGTAAGATTAGGGACAAAGGACAAGTAGGAATACTTTTACATTTCGCTTTATTTCTTTTAGCACCCTTAATTTTACTAGAAATAGATACTTCATTAATTTCTGAACAAAACCCAACCTATTAAAACAATTATAGATTGATTCTGGAGTGAATAAAGTTGAGAAAACAGGGTTGGGAGGAGCTTATAGGGTGGCATATAATTCTTATTTGTTAAATACGGTTGAGTTCACCTAAGTCTCAGTGAATTGGATCATTCTGGTTCTTACTGTGCCTAATGGACTACAACTACAATGCTTTGCCCAGTTACAGATGTCACACTTCAAAATAGAATTGTCACTTGGAGCATTGGGGCAGAGGATATCGGAAATAGTGACATGACTTGAAGCTATGTCATATGAAAAATTTATAAAAGCAACAGGGAATTTTTAGCCAGGAAAAGGTAAGACTTGGAGAAACATAATCACTGTCAGCAAATCTTGAAAGGGCTATGATGTGAAAGACTTCATTCTGAGGGCCCTGAGGGACAGGACTACAACCTCTAAGCAGAAGCTAAGAGGACAGGTACACATTTCATCTCAATATAGAATTAGTTTTTAGTGGAAGTATGTATACTGGAAGGAAGTGACTTTGTTGAGAAGAAAAGATTTGTAATTTCTCAATGCCACAGACATCTAAGCACAAGGAGGGTGATGGTGAGACCAAGCTATTGTACAGAGGGTATGAGTCCTGGGTGAGAAATTGGCCTACCTGCTTTTGAAGTTCAATTCTGAGATCCTATACGGTTTTGTCTTTTACATAAAGGAGAGAAATGTGATCTTGGTGATAGCATTGCTGGAGTACTATAGCTGTTTGAAGTCAACCCAGTAGAAGGATAAAGCTGTTTATAGGAATTGACCCTGGTTACATTTTTAACAAGTGACTTAGAAGAGTATTTTTAAAATAAACATTTTACATTTGCATATGACAAAAAATGAGCAAGATTTCAGTGTTCTAAAGTATGTTGACAATTTGGATTAATTTTTGGAAACTCATAAGCTGAAATTTAATAAGGGTAAATATAAAGTCAGGGCCTTAGGTTAAATAAAATCGATTGCACAAGTGGATATGAAAATCATTGCTTATCAGAAGCACCTGGGGCATCAGAAGTGCAGAGGGACATTTGTTATCTAGTTTGGTGAATTTCAAACACTGGACCGTGAAAGCATTTTCATGGTCTATTGTAAAATTAGTTCAGTGTAATTAGCTTTGTTTCCCAACATAAAATTTACCTAACTTTTTATTAGAACTCTATGTACTTTCTACTTGTTTGATATTCATCTAAACATTTGATTTAGGAAATAAGAAAAGTAGATATATTTTCATATTATTTCTTTACTTGGCAAAATAAAAATCTTCAAAACGTATCTCAATTTTCTTTTCCCTTTTTCTTCTTCTTTCAAAATAATTGTGGCCTGAAAATTTCATAAAATTAAAAGCACTACCCTAGGGGGACTCAACTGTATGTCGGCAGCATCACATGGGAATCACTGCAGCTTTACAGTGATTATGATGCTCAGCTTGTGAAATAGGGAGAAATTCCCAATGCACTTGGCATGGAGATGACCATGTCCGGAATACCATGCTGGTACTTAAAACTAGCCTCCTGTATTTGGTTAAAAATTAATTATCTCACCCCTAATGCCTTGACAGGGCCAAACCAAATAATTATATGGCCCTCAGGCCAGACGTTCCCTACCCCCGGATAGTGAAACTACTACCTAATCACTGGATGTATTTAATTAAACAAAAGCCAAATAGGCTGTGCCTTGTCGAAGATGTTAGAAGAATTTTATTATTGGGTGGTAGAGGTATTAGGTGGTCTTACGTGTCTTTCTATAAATACAATTTTAGTCTATAGAAATCATGCTGAGACCTAGGTTATTTCCCACTGGTCAATACACTTACACTCAGTTAGGCAGACTCTCTCAAAGTGCTTAACTTTTTCAAAAGCATGTCAAGTTTTCTAATCACTGTCACACTTTCATCAATAGCTAATAGAGTTTTATTATGTATTCTGTTTAACCTCTCTTATCAAATGGTGTTCAATGACCTGACAGCACTGAAATATCTTGCAGAGGCATCTAGTTTATTTCCAGTGATGTGCTTGGGAATATATTTTTTATAAATTGCTTATTGGGAATCTATACTTAAACTTTCTAAAAGGGTTATATATTGGGTGTGTTGAAAAGAAGGGATGAAAGTCAAGGTTACCCCAGATATAGAAGCTTGTGAAATTTTAGGAAAAACAAAACAAAACAAAACAAAACAAAACAATGAAGTACCAGGGGGAGCATGTGCATCTGTATTCATATTTGAACATGGAACAAGATAACCTCCTTGAGCGTAGGGATTTTTTATTCATTGCTATATTCTAAAAGAATTCCTGATAGACAGTAGGTACTCAGTACTAGGTGAGGCAAAGTAGGATTATAGCTGTGAGTATGCATAGCATAGTTTATTCTTTTTTAAAAAATATTTTATTGATTTTTTACAGAGAGGAAGGGATAGAGAGTTAGAAACATCGATGAGAGAAACATTGATCAGCTGCCTCCTGCACACCCCCTACTGGGGATGTGCCCGCAACCAAGGTACATGCCCTTGACCGGAATCAAACCTGGGACCCTTCAGTCTGCAAGCCGATGCTCTATCCACTGAGCCAAACCGGTTAGGGCGAGTTTATTCTTTTATTATCATGTATTAATTGTTTTCTATACAAACAACTGTAAACCTACTTTTGCCACACCCGGTATTTCTGGAGTGAATGAGGATCTCAGCGTGAACCGATTTTGTGTTGTAGACACTGGCAGGTAGACGCTGAGAGCCAGCGTGATTCCTCATCCTCCTTTGTTCTTTGGGGCATGTGGGAACTCCCAGTTTCTAACCAAGTGATAAAAAGTCTCAGTATGACACTTTGTCAGCTCGAAGTACAAGTCATGTGAAGTGACTGGCATTATCTTCCTCTGCATGGACAGGATTGTTTTGTTATAACAGCAGCTTCTTCCGATGAACTTACGATGTGTTCCTGTGCGTAGTACACACTTCAGGAAGGGCAATGGGCTCTTTCGAATGGAAAAACATGTCCTGATTTGTATGGGTTTTTTGTCTGTAGGTTTTCGTGATCAAGCAGCTGTCATAGCTATGAATTGAAAGCATTTAATTTTCTAAGTGTCACGCTCCAGGGAAGCAAATATGCTTTCTTTCATCTTCTGTAGACCATAATGATGGGTGTTTAGTTCGCAAATCAACAATATAGGACTCAAATAATCAATCTGAAATCATCATCTTCTTCAAGAATCTCTGGGTGTACCTAAGAGAGTTGTGACAGGCCTTTTATACCTAATTTATACACTAAGGTTTTAGAAAAGTCATGTAAGACAATAACAGGGCTAAAATGAAGTGATCCTTTTTTTTTTTTTAAAAAAAAAAAAGCTGATTGTGATTGACTGGCTGATCCTCAAGACTGTCTTCCGTGGTCGGCAAACCGTGGCTCGCAAGCCACATGCGGCTTTTGGTCTCTTCAGTGTGGCTCTTCCACAAAATACCACGTGCGGGCGTGCAGGTACAGTGCGATTGAAACTTCGTGGCCCATGCACAGAAGTCGGTATTTTGTGGAAGAGCCACACTGAAGGGGCCAAAGAGCCGCATGTGGCTCACGAGCCACTGTTTGCCGAGCCACAGTTTGCCGACCACTGCTAGGTGATTGAAGACCAGAAGCCTGGGCTCAGTCTCTTTCTTGTGGTGCCGTTATATTTACGAGGGAAGGCAGCACTTGACCGCAGCTATGAACACGGTTGCTTTCTGAGCCTGAAATTAAGTTCTGTGTTATTCTGCTGTCATTATTCTGTCTTCTTCTTCAATTACACAGCCAGCCACACCCGTCCACTCACTCCCAGGAGCATTTCATCCAGCGATAGTTGCTGAGCACTTACTGGGAGACTCCATGAAGTCAGGGTGAGCCAAGGGCAGGAAGAACGGATTCATGGGGTACCCCTGGGAGCACTTCTGAGGAATAAAATGTGGTTTTAACCAGGAGGGGCTTTACCTAAGAAATTCTGATGTGGTGTGTCCTGGAAGAAGAAACAGAAGGATGGGAAAGAAGTTATACCCTTAAATATTAGTGGGGACATAGAGACCAAAAATTAGATAATGACTTAAAAGAAAGCAGATAGAAGTAAATATGATTTAACATGTAGGCTGAGGCCAGAATTCCAAAATTGATCACAAACCTGAGAGTTTGTGCTTGAGCCCTTATTTAGTCTCACAGTGCTGACCATCATATTAAGCATCTTAGCAGAAAGGGCCTGTGCCAGCCTTGACAATGTTCGAGTCATAGAAGAAAACAAGGATGGAGCTTCGCTTGCATACATTAAGCTCCCAGTGAGAAGGGAACATGTATTATCCAGGTAGAAACCAAGTGGTGTTAGAGAGTAGTGGGTTGAAATGCCACGGGAGTTAGAGAGAGATTCGTGTTAGGAAATTGAGGGAGGGCTCTCTGAAAGGTGACATTTTCTATTGACCTTAAAGGATAAGCAGGGTTTGGACATTTGGGAAAATACGAAAAGGGCATCTAGGCAGAAGATAAGGGAAAGTATGCAACAGAAATGGAAAAAGTGAGTAATTGAATCTGCCTAACCCACATTGATTTTTTTGTTTTGTTTTGTTTTGTTTTGTTTACAGGGGAGCTCCTGGTACTATGGGTAGAACAATTCTTTGTTGTGTGGGATAGTCAGAGTGGTGGGTTCTACATGCCAGAAAATTCAGAATCCAGGGCACTATGTACACAACCACCCCCTCCCCCGCCTGGTCTTGGTGATAACCTCCACACGTTTCTCCTGCCTCCTACGAGATTCTGTCCCCTGGCGGGGCATGCGGTGGAGAAGGGAAGGTTGGATACGTGGTTGAAACACAGATTGAAGGCCTTACTGCCAAGTAAAGGAACTTAGATTTGGAATGTGGTAGAGGAGGGCAAGTCACTGTGATGAGCTATGCTTCTGGGGAATTTCTCCAGAAATTGTATGTCACTTAAATGAAAAAAGGGACAGGCAGGACCAGTGAAGAGATTATTTAATATTATATGATAATTAAGAATTCGAATAAGGGATATAGGAATAAAAATTTATAGATGGAACAAATGATAAATTGACTTTATAAACTGGCCACATTTGGAAAAAAAATTAGACGATGGTAATGATGGAGGGAAAAGAGGATAAATATGAGGGTTTTAGTGTGACACCTGGAGGATAATGGTTCTCTGAGGAGAAATTGGAAATACAATGAAAGAGGGGCCACTTGGGGACAGAAATTAATTTATGTAAAATACTCTCAACATAGGTTGAAATTTTAGCAAACGACACGTATAAGAACTTGAGATATCACAGCTGGATATGGTAACGATTTACATGGAGGTTATGGTTAAAAGTGTACATGTAGAGCAAGATTGCTAAAGACTAAGAGAAAATAAAAGGACCAAAGATAGAATCTTAAATAATAATAATAATAAAAAAAACATCTAGGAGGAAAGAAAAAGGAACCAGAGAAAAACCGATCATCAAAGGAGGAGGAAAGTGTGGCTGGGTGGAAACCATGCGAGTGGAGCCCATTCAGGAACTGTAAGATCATTGCTGCATAAGAGAGAATGAATGAGGCTGAGCAATTTGTGAGTCAAAATGTTGTTTCTGTTGAGCAGCAAGGTATCATTATGGCATCACAGTTTATATTTTTAGAAGGAAATTTAATACCTGTTTTTGAAATAAAATTATTGTACTTATGCCACTAAATTTAACTCTTGGCCTAATGGAAAGCAGCATGAGTTTAATGTCTAACAAAATAAACATAGTTGTTTTTCTTTTAATTCTTGCTCTTTGAAAACTACATTAAAGCCCTTCTGTGCTGGGTACTTGGTAATGTGGGGGTGCAAAAAAAATCACTCTCCTCCCACCTTCTAAGTTCTTCTAGCTGGGCTAATAATCACATTTAACAGAGACAGAGTAACAGGAGAAGATGTCCAAAGTTTATTTTACAGAGGAACATGGGGAAGGGGGTGCCAGAAGATATGAGAACCAAGGAAGTATTGGGCAGTTGAAGTTTAAATGCCATTCTGGGGCTGAGACAAGAGGGGTTGGGGGGTGGGGATGGTACCGTTTGTGGTTTGGGATTTCAAAGGGCAGGAAGGCAATTCACATGCCGGTGGAACAGCAAAAGTGTGCTAAAGAAATGTTTGCTGAGCTGTCTTTAACAGTGGGACACAGAGAGGACTTTGAACAAATGGGTCTCCCTAGGTTCCTCTGTATCACACACTAGTTTATATAAAACTACAGATATCTGTGATGACACCTTCCTTTCTGGAGCAGGATCTCTGACTAAATTCCTTTTAGGTAGATAGGGAGAGGTCAGAGATTTTTCCTTCCTTTGTTTCTTAAAAACAGCTTAAAATCAATATCCCAAAAGGCATATTTTAAGGTGGGAAACTGCTTCCCTTCAATATCAAACACCATTAAGGAAGCGATGGCCATCCTCAGGCATCTATGACTTGGCAGGGGCCTTCCCATGGTTATCGTATTCAATTTTGTAAAGACCTTGTGACAAGAATTATTGGTCTAATTGTATGTATAAGAAGAAATTCAGAGTTGCTCAAGGTTAAGGAATGGAAAACATAAATCCTATTTGGATACTAACATTCTCTTTGGTTTTAAAGAAATTATTTCAATGGTCAGAGATTTATCTATTTATATTAGTATAATTCTTCAAAGAATATAGACTTTTCCCCCCTATTTCTCCTTGCTGTGAAAACAGTGATAAAAAAAAATCTCCCATAAAGCTTTCTTTTCAACATTGAGTCTGTAATGCTTTTTGATCCTCGTTATATTTAGGATTTACTATTCAGAATTCCATGTTTTGGGTCCTTCATAAAGAATGACAATATTACTTAACATTTATGTATCACTTTATTATATAAATAGGCTTTATAATATATTTAAATTAACACACTCAGTAAGGTTGGATCCCAGAGAGGTTGAATGGCTTCTATAAGATTATGTAGCAAACTGAGGGAAGAGACTAGAAAATAATTCTTGCCCTCCAACATCACTCAGTTAATATCTTTGTCTACTTAATTGGATGGAAAAAAACATTATGGATCAATGTGTTAATCATGTCTTGTTGGTATAATATTTTCAAATATTTAATATTCAAAACTTTTGGTTAAAAACAAAGGGGTCATTTCTATGGGCAGGTAGCTGGGTATAAAAGTGCATATTTAAGATCATAGAGCAATATTTGGTTCCTTAGAACCCATATGTGGATAATGCTGCAAAGAACAATTTGGGTTTAAAATACTGAATTGATTCAGGCTATGTATCCTTATTTTCTTGAAAAATATTTTTACATTAAAACTCTCTACTTAGGATTAATGAAAGTATACTTACTTTTTCAAAGAATTTGTTATCAGAAAAAATATTCTTCAGAACACTGGAACTTTTATCAGATAATAAAATTATGTAACCCTGTAGTTAGAAAATGAAAACACTTATAGCCAGTTTTTAGAGCCTTTCATAGTGGAACATTTGATTTCTATTTAGTCCTTTTTTATCCCCTGCTCAATAACCCTTATAGTATGCTATACGTAAGATTGCATTTATCAAGCAGTATCGTTGTATAGATAAAAATAGTTTATGGATAATATGCTAGTGAAGTAAATCATTTTAAGGAAAGAGCCTTTGGCCTCCAGATAGGTCTAGTATAACAATTGGAGAGTAGGGAAGAATAGTAGGAAGTAACTCTAGGCAGCCTAAGGGAAATGTGTCAGAAGCCGAAGGGAATGTCACAGCTCATGAATGCAAAACTGCCTGTCAGCATTCCAGGAAGAACTCATTGCAGTGCTCTTAAGCAAATACTTACATCTATGATCTGATACAAAATTGCCTGTTGGCCAAGCTTTGCTGATACATTAATAGAGCGATGACAGTCATCTTCCGATTGAAATCTTTAGTACAGTGTCTTGCCGATAAATAATCATTATGATTTCTGTTTCTGCCAGATGTTTCCTATAAATCATGAAATGCAAAAACAAAGATTTGAAAGCCATGCTGAACTAAAGTATGCCTGAGGTGAGGTCATTTGTCAAAACAGAGTTTTCATGAGTAAACAAATAATTACTCGAAAGATCTCATTGGGAGTTATGGAGTTTCTAACTTGCATTGTTTGTAGGTCACTGAACAAGGTTTTTTTTGAGGATCATAGTATTTGACATCTATTCATTTTACAAATATGTATTGAGCACCTGCTTATTTTCTAGGGACTAAGGATAATAAACCAAAGACAATAGTCAAAGTGCCTATCCTTTGGAGCTTACATTCTATATGGGAGGCAGAGATAATAAATATGGAAATACATAAAAAAATAATTTTGGGTAAAACATATATATAAACTCATTTAATCCTCACACTAAACCTAAGTGGCAGATACTATTATTTATACATTTTTAAAGATGTAGAAACTGAAGTCCAAAAAATTCATTTAACTTGCCAAGTCAGGGAAAGAAAGAGCTGGGGAGCTAGGATTCCAGCCTGGGCAGTCTAGGTTCTAGCCTTCCATACTGCATGCTCCACTGTAAGCAAAACCAGGTAAGTTATGAAATAGAAAGAGACTATGGGCAAAACATACCTCAAGGCAGAGCTGACCTTTGAGTTGATTGTTTAATAACAAAAAGAAACATGTAAAATTCTGCAGAGAGAGCTTTCCAGACTGAAGAAACAAGTGCAGAGGCCTCCAGATGGGAATGGACCGGACCTATTTGAATGAAGATATGTAGGATCGGGGGAGCAGGGGGAAACAGAGGACAGGGACTAGATCTTGTGCGGCCATGCTAATGATGGTCTATTAAATCAGAAACCCTGGATGACACAGCTCAGCCGTGTTTTGACGAGTCTACCAGGTGATTCCGATGCATGCCACAGGTTCACCTGGGACCGTGGTGTGTGAGTGGCCTAGTACACGGTCTAAAGAGATCATTGTGTGTGTCTCTTACCAACTCGGTGTCACGGGTGGCTTGCAATTGGCCATGATGGGGAAATATATTTCAGAGAAATCAGAAACCCTTAAATGCTACACAGCAAGGCTTTTTGTTAACACTACTGGTAAATTCAGTGGTCAGGGTGGACCTCTGAGTTTGCTTTAGTGACAAGTTCTCAAGTAATGCTGATGCTACTGGTCCTGGGACCACACTTGAGAATTATCAGAACTAAATTTGTTTTATTCCCTGCTGTCATATTTCTCAAATGTTCTCCCTTTCCCTTTTATATATTTCTTAATTGCATCATCTTCAACATTCTCTTTCAATTTATTTTCATATTCATCTTCATAATTTGCATTTCATTTTCATTCGCATTATTTAATCTAGCTCAGTGGTCGGCAAACCACAGCTCGTGAGCCACATGAGGCTCTTTGGCTCCTTGAGTGTGGCTCTTCCACAAAATACCACGTGCGGGCGTGCACGTACAGTGCGAAGTTGACTTAAAACTTTAAGTAAAGTTTATTAAGTTAATTTTAGGGAACGTTGTGGAGTGAAAGAAGATGTAGTGTTGAGGATTGAGAAAGGTATGTTGAGATGGTTTGGACATATAGAGAGGATGAACAAAAGGAGATAGACGAAACAAGTATACAAGACAAGTATGGATGGGAGAGTTGGAAGGGGTCGACCTCAACTAACGTACCTCAATCAGATTGAAGACGTTTTTAGCAAAGGCCAGTTTAGGAGTACCCTAATTAAGTTAATAACAATTTACTTACCTATATAGTTTAAGTTTAAAAAATTTGACTCTCAAAAGAAATTTCAATCGTTGTACTGTGATACTTGGCTCCGTTGACTAATGAGTTTGCAGACCACTGATCTTGCTCATCATTACTTCTGGCCCCATTATTACCATAGCTATCTTCATGACTGTCTTCTCTTATTTATCTGTCTAACATTGTTACCTTGTACAGACTCTTTGGTGTTTTCCTCTTCTCTCCTGTCCCCTAAGACATAAGGTTATCCAATGGTTGCTGTTGCTTATTGTATCAAGTCTAATTCCTTTCCAGGCTTAAATTCCAGTGCTAAGTACCAGTTGTTTTCCACGTCACACCAACATGTATCCTTCCCTTCATCTTTCTAATCCACCTGCTCTAAGCCTATGTCCAGGCTTTTGTTCATAATCCTCTGGAGACCTAGCCTGCATTTATCTCAGCCCATCCCCTTGACCCTCCGTATACATTGTATCTATCTTAAACATTCCAATGATAATTTTACCAACATATATTGGACAAGACCTCTAATTATATCTTTGTGTCCAAGACAGAACAATGAAAGCTGCATGTTAGTGTAATTAGAGAAAAATTGCAGCAGATTAATACAAAGGGTTTCAGCCCTAGCCAGTTTGGCTCAGTGGGTAGAGTGTTGGCCTGTGGACTAAAGGATCCCAGGTTCATTCTGGCCAAGGGCACATGCCCAGGTTGTGGGCTTGATCCTCCCTACAGTGGGGGGTATGCAGGAGGCAGCCAATCAATGATTCTGTCTCCTCATTGATATTTCTATCTCTCTATCTTTCTCTATTTCTCTCTGAAGTCAATTAATATATATAAAACAAAAAACAAGGGTTTCAGTAAAGAGATCAATTTTAGCTTGAAGGAAGTTCTGTAATTATTTCTGTCCTTTTCAAATATTTGTTTTGAAGAAAGAAAAACATCTAATGTTTATTGAACATCTATTTTCCAAGCATTGTGATAAGTGTTTTTCTTACATTATCTCATTTGTATTCTCACAGCAACTCTGTGCAGAGGTATTATTGTATGAGTCCCTTGAAAATCCAGAAATCTAATTTATCAAATCTGTGGTTAATATACATCTGGGGGAAAAAAACTAATGTTATGGATGGGCAAGTCATGAGTCACCAAGCTAGAAGAATGAGTCAAAAATCAATAAGGCACATTTAACAGCAATAACTAACAATTTACATTAAAATTAAATGCATCCTTCATATTATAAATTCTTGCAGAATTTGTTTGACTGAGGTTCATGGAAGAGATCAAATAAAACTCTCTCAGGCTCAATATGAGCTGATCGGGTGACATAGGTTCTAATAAAATTAACATACTTTTATATCACAATTGTAGGGATATGGCATCTAGATCAAGGGAAGTAATTTTTCCTGTGTAGTCTTACTAGACAATAATCATTAGGAGTATTGTGTCATTTTGGGGTACTATATTTAAGAAGATTTTGACAAGTTATACAGCATAAAATGATGAATACCAGAATAGTATCTTTGACATCGTTGACAGGATAAAGAAAGATGACTGAGTGATAATATTTATTTGCGTTGAAATTCTGCCACATGGAAGGGCTGGGGCAGCTGAAGATAGGCAGATGGGTAGAATTTAAAGAGGGGTGGGTTCCAGCACAATGTAAAAGGAAGCGTTCCTGGATTCAGAGGAGCCCGACTGTGGAAGGGCAGCATCAAAAAACAAGAGACGCCTCATCATTGAATGTGATCAAGCCAAGCATTTCCCATGTTGAAACATTCTGGGACTTCATTACAGCTTTTGTTGTCTTCAGGCTATCCTTATTCAAAATGATCTTTTCCCCTTCTCATATGTAATTGCATTGATGGACCTCATTTAATAATTAAAGCACTTTATTACTTTTCCTTCCAGGTGCATTTATATTATTCTGCAACATCCCTCCTCCCACTAAAAGTTCCTACGAGGGGAAAAGCAACATTATGTTATATCTCCCACAGCATTGTTCTGAACACAGAGCTGAGATTCAATAAACACGTGTTGGCTGATCAGTAGTTTTCCAATCTGCTGAGGCAGCGCTCTTTTGCAAGGGCAATTACAAACATTTCTAGGAGCCCACTCAAGTTCTTAAAATGATACAGATGATGTTCTGCTCTCTCCTGCTTGAGCAGCAATCACATTGCAGAAAACACTGTCAGCAAAATGGGACAAAACTGATGTTTTGATTTTCCTAATAAGAGAAGACAGGAAAATAATTCTCATTTAAAATCACTCCCATTCAGTTTTAAACTGTATGAAATTGTACTCTGCCAACAGAACCAAGTCCCTGTGCTTTTAGCTTCCACAAACAATGTAAATGTTTTGAACATATCAGCAATGCCACCTCTGCACACATAGAAGCCATTTTCCTACTTTTCTCTATTAATCAAATGCATCGTCTATCAATGATACATTTTATGGCTTTTATCATTTCTGTTCCTTAATGCTGTTTTTTCCTCCCTCTTTAGAAGCGTGACAAACTATATTTAATTTTGACATGGTTTCCATATGCTGCATGACTGTGTTAAAAAAGAAATGCTGTAGCAATTTTAATAAATGAAATTGGTCTCACTGAATCAAATATAAGACTGGCTTCCTGATTCATTTTCCTTGTTTTTCGTACTTCTATACATGTTCTTCATTCACTGTTTTTTCATTCTCTTTTAACAGGATGATAATCAGTAGGTTTGTATCCAAATGGATGTTTATAGCTTCGGGTGTATGCCTTAATAAATGGTATAATAATCTAGGTATCTTTTTTTTCAAAATGAAATATGTAATTTGTCTTTTGCTAATATCCAGCTTTCCTGTATAGGTGATTTTATATTTCACATATATCAAGCGTAGAAACAGCAGTAGGGTTCTAGTTTGGAAATGGGCACTCTAGTCTTCTGCACTAATTAACTATATGGCTTTGGGCAAGTCATAGGAACCTTAAATTCTTGGGTTGTCTAATCCTTATCTTGTAAATGAGTAAATTTGAACTAGATTTTTAAGATCCCTTCTAGATCGGAAAATCTACAGTTTCAGGAAGTCTTTAAATTGGTGAAATTTTGTACCAGTAAAACATATTTTAAACACATAAATATTTTGTCTTATAATTTGACTGATCAAAATAATACCTTTAAATTATGAGTTCACAACCTTCAATATTTTTTAAAGGTTTTATACTATTAACTAGTGGCCTGGTGTATGAAATTTGTGCACATTCAAAGGGAATTAATTAGAGGAAATATTTTAATATTGCTATTTGCCCTTTCTCAGAGATGAAAGAAAATTAGTAAAATGTGTATGAAAATCTCCCTCCTGTTAGAGTCTGGGTGTGCCGCAGGACCCAGAGTCAAGTCCCCACCAACCCGCGTGCGCCTCGAAATCTCGTGAGAGCCAGACCCCACCGGCCCCACCCCTGTCAAGCCCCATAGGATGGGGGGTGCAGCTTCAGGTCCCCTGGCCCAGCACTGGGCAGGGGGCGCAGTCTCAGGTTCCCTGTCAAGCCCTGTCGGGCAGGGGGTGTGGCCTCAGGTCCCCTGGCCCGGCACTCAGGCAGGGGACATGGCCTCAGGTCCTCCGGCCCCGGCGCCAGGGCAGGGGGCACAGCCTCAGGTTCCCTGGCCCAGGCGCAAGGGCATGAGGGCGTGAGGGTGTGACAACCATATGCATATTAGCTCTTCATTATATAGGATTATTTTAACTTAGAAAATATTGCTCCTTTCAATATCTTTTTTGTATACCTTAAGAAGAAACTAATTCATTTTTTCTACTTTATTGTAAAAAACACACACATAAGGAAACATTTATTATTGAAATCACAAAAGCCATTTATGTGACATAGACACTATGTGGAGTGGTCCTCTTTTAATCTGATGAACGTTATTTTTTTCTCTAAATGTTCTCGTCTAAGAGCAAAAGCAATGGAAACAGATAATGAGCCAAAGCATGTTAAGCCATCTGTTTTAGGATAGATTAAACAGATGCTTTTATTTCTATTAATATTAACACATCTCAACTTGTATGCTTTTTCTTAATCAACAGTGCATATCCCACTATTGAAAATAGGAAAAAGGAATGTCTGATTTTATCACTGACTGATTAAACCCAGTCACACGTGTATGCTGGTTTCCTACCCTGAGGGAGGGGAAGTCTCTGCTGATGCAGATGCACAATGATATATGGAGCAACAAGGGCGTTTATTGTAAAACAGAAAATATCGATGTAGAAAATATTGAAATATTGTTGGTTTTTCCCCACACCCATTGCCCCCCTCTCCTTAGTTCCATGAGGAGATGGCAGTGTTGATTAACTCAAAACAACAATCTCCTGTTGGGCATGTGATGTATATTGTCGCAATCAAAATGAAATAGAAGAATTTTATTAGGAAGCTGGCGGACTTTCCTCCTTTCTCCCCCTCTATTTCCTTTCCCTCATCTCCTCTGTCCTCTTCATTGTCTTCCCTCTCTGCCTCCGAATGTGAAGAGCATTTAATAGACCTAAGAGCTACTGGCAGCCTTCAGACAACCACAAAGAAAACCAACTTAAGGACAAAGTGAAGTCCAGAAAAACACAGTGGAGATCAGGGGAAAAGAAAAACACACACAATTGTGATGACATTGTTGGCTGGCCAGATCAATCCTCACTTGAAAACCACTCACAGGTAGAATTTTTTCAGTTCCATGAACTAACAATTTATTTAGTGCTGCCCTATTTAAGTTGAATTTCTACTTGCAAACAAAAGCAACTTAATTGATACTGCTTGCTTCAGACAAAGGTATTTTTCAGTTCAACTGCCTTGTCATTCCAGTCATATTATAAATTCTTTCAATACTTTTTTTTACTCTTTTTTTAACTAGATAAACTTTAAACAATGTTTTGCCTGGTCCATTCTTGAAAGCATTGTGCCTTGTATTACCCGAGATTTGTATCCATAATATTGATGCTCAAGGTCTCTTTCCTCTTTTTCCCATCCAAATGTGCTAGTGCTCTTTCCCTCCTTCCATGACTCTGATTTTTGCGTTATGAATGGACTAATGGGTTAATTAGATAAATGAAATAAGGCTAATATGCTAACTAGTTAATATTCAAGCCCATATCAACCTGCCCCCTAATAATGTAATTAAGAGGGTGCCAAATTTAGGTGTTTTAAAAATTGTATTAATATGAGGTATATGGCCTGTGTGTTTAGCTACTTGGCTGAAATGAAGAGTTTCTTGTTATGTCATTCACTTGTCCTGCAGAGATTTGTTGAAACCATTCTCTATAAAGTGACTTGTTTGGGAAAGATGCTTTTGAGTCAAGGTCTCTGCCCTCAAGAAGCCTATGGCTTATTGGAAAAGACTGAAAACAAGGTGACATAGAATATACCATTAAAACCAGAGTGTAATGGGCAGGAGAGCAGAGGCAAGGCCTGACCCAGACAAAGAAGTTGCAAAGGTATTTTGAAGGAGTAGATTATAAACTTTATGAGTATAAAGATCACATCTTATTCAATCTTATATCCCTTGTATTTAATCGGGACTCTTCACATGGCTCTCAACAAATGTTTGTTGAGGGAAAATGGAATATTAGAACCAATTACTGGGTTCCTTGTGCAAAAAAAAATTATAGAAACCACGACTTTGGGGAGTTTTCTGTTTCTTTATTTAAAACTTTTCCTTAATAGCAATTTAGAATAAAGTTTAAAAGCTGCTGATATTTATGATCAGGTATTGCCAGAACCTGTAGTGGTATCTTCATTGATAATCAAGGACTTCTGGGTAGAAACGGAAATAATTTATTAAAATCACACAGCTAAAATAGTTTCACAAGGGAAGATGAAGTGGACATATTTCTCCCTGTTCTTTTCATTGTCTGCAACTTAACACTCTGGACGTTAGATATAAAGCAAATATGAAAAGACTCCGGAAGGTAGAGAGAAGAAGGCAGACTGGCTAGGGACCTTGAGTCCAGAGGGATGACATGTGGGAGATGCCTGGGTTTCCTTTTTACCTCATAGGCTAGGACAGTACAGGGGTTTACATTCTGATTCTGGCTAACAATGCTGATATTCATTTTGTGACTGAATCATGATTGCAGCTTGCAAATAATTGATACAGTCAGAGGACTCCAGCCCTCTTGATTACAACCAACATTGTAATTTACAGATGCTTCTCAACTTATGACATGCTTATGTCAAATAAACCTATCACAAGTGAAAATACTGTGAGTCAAAGATGAATTTAATAGACCTAACCTACTGAACATCGTAGCTTAGCCTATTCTACCTTAAACGAGCCAAGATCACAACAGCCAAACAATACCGGCAACACGGTGCACTGTAAAGTATCGCCTGTTTACCCTAGTGCCTGTGGTTGATTAAGACCTGTGTTCCCTGCCACTGCCCAGCATCATGAGAGAGTATCCTATTGCAGACAGTTAGCCTGGGAAAAGATCAGCATTTAAAGTTCGAAGTACAGCAGACCTTCGAACAACACGGGTTTGAACTGTGTGGGTCCACTTATATGTAGTTGTATGTGTTTTTTTTTCCCCCCAAACAGAAGGTCTTTTGTATCTCTGGGCTTTGCATCCACTGATTCAACCCCCAACATAGCATCTTTACAGTTCCACATGTGGCTTCCCAATCGCGGATTGAAAATACTGTTTTCAATCCACAGTTGGCTGAATCTTTGGATGCAAAGGGACAACCGTAAAGTTTTTGAGGAGTCAAAAGTTATATGTGGATTTTTGACTACATAGGGCTCGGCGCCCCTACCCCCACATTTTTTCAAGAGCCAACTATGCAGTTTCTACTGAATGCTATCACTGTTACACCATCGTAAAGTAGAATAATTGTATGTTGAACCATCATCAATCAGGAATCATCTGTATTTTTATGAAAATCTGTTTATCAAGCTTTCTAGGTTCTTAAAGGACAATTACATATATAGTCGAGTTCCTTTCTGGGACTTCCAACCCATGCAATATGGTCAACTTTAAAAAAAAGGACTGCGGTTAATTTTAGACTCTAGTTGGGTCTAGAATACAGACTAAGATTCCTCTCTTGAATGTAGACTATGGATGGGCATTCTTTAATCCATAAACTGCATTTCTATTTTTAGAGGGAAAAATCATAAAAATAATATATTTGCAGAAAACTCAAAGTAATAATAGAAAATGTTCTTTTTTTAAGTTTCTTATACTCTGCCTAATTCTCTGAGTCACAATCTGATTGCTTGAAGTAGTAATATGCTAGGAGGAAAACCAACTTGGTTTAGAGTCCTTTTCAATCTGTTTTCTCTCCAGATAAATCAGAAATATTTTTGGACAATTGATCTATGATTTATACTTCATAAACTAAAAAAAAATACTATCTTGATGTAGGAAGCCACGTATTTCCTCTTTTTTTTCTTGTTCTGATTTCTTCTTTTTACTTCTTCTATTTTTACTTATTCACTGATTCTTTTGACTTCATTTCCCTCAAAGAGTTCAGTGAGCTATTCTTTCTTTACAAAGACAACAGAAACTTTGCTCTCATTCTACATCTTACTGGATTTTCAATGATTATTGGCCAAAACATAGTGTGATTACATTTTTCACTTTCCTCTTGCCTGTATCATTCATTGTCATTGTTTACCCCTTTTTTTTCTTCCTTTGTACCTGCATCACTGCACCTTGGATTATTACCATACTATGGGAACATTTCTGAGTTAAATTTCTCTCAGTAATACAACAGGTTAGATAATTAAAATAGACATATGAGTATCAGTTTTATCTGTGTTCAACTATCTCCACAATCTTTAAAACAGCCTCCTTTTGAGGAAGCTATAGTTATTTAAAAAGAGTGATAAATAATCTGCTAACCTCCTCAAATTTGGAAATCCCTGAAATGTCATTAATTTCTATTATGTTTTAAGACTATATTAAGCATTGTACTATTTAAGCAATGTACTAAGCAGGGTTTGGCAAAAGTAGGTTTACAGTTGTAATACAAATAAATGATACAATAATTAATAAATAATAATACAAGAAAAAGTTGTGTTTTGTGTACTCATCATGACCATAAACCTACTTTTGCCAACCCTTGTACAGTACTATTATAGTTCTTCAAAGAATCTTATTACTATAGTGATATTGCTGATGGTGATCCAGTGCCCAAAGTCATTCAAAAAGTGTAATCTGAATTAGAAATTGTGTTGCCTATTGTTAAAAAGTAGTTTTCGTTATATAGAAGAAAACAATTAATACCTAATCCATTGTAAGTAAGAAACATTTTAAGATAGTAAATGACTAAATTTTTTAATTGAGATGAGAGTGTATTAAAATAGAAAGGATATTTATATCTCTGCTAATAATCATCTTGCTGAGAATTGTGCATTCTATGCAGGGAAAAATGAAGAGGCAGTGTGCTAGAAGAAGACATAAAGAAAAAATTTCTCATATGTATCTGTTATGTAGTGATTTTGTTAGGCGTCAGTACAATTTTGTGAAGCACTTTGTGTGAAGCACTTAGAATTTTTCCTATAATTCTGCAGTGTAGCAGTTATTAATTTTAAACAGAAAATGCTGTCTGTTTGCTTGTTAATGGTGGGAGACAGATGCATTACCTGAAGCTATGGGCTGCAAGCAACCCTAGCAGTCAATCACATCATTCATATTATGTTGCGGTTGTGCTTTTGGCATTTGCTCAGTCAGAAATAATGCATCTCATTAGGATTTTTTACTGTGATTGCATTTTTAGTTGATGCACTCTGCTAGCCCTAACACTGAAATACAATTGCACAGAACATTAGAGGAGTCTCTCCATTTTGAGAAAAACACATCACATTCTGAACTAAGAGGTTTCTATTTCATCTGAATCTGAGCCTAGAAAATACTGTCTTCTTGTCTTTAACCAATGTAAGACACACGCCCTTTCTCTGATGTGCGCTGTTCTATTGCTCTGCATCAGGATGTAGTAGTATTAGTCCAGAGCGTGGGTCCTTGTTATCAGAGCTCTGGCATTCCATTTGTCATTAGAGGAAACACATGGGAAACTGTACAATTTGGACTCCAAACATCTGATAACCAGATGGCTAGTTAGCCTCAGTGTTGTGCAAACATTGTCTGTGTGCGAGACTGGTATTTGCACACACGTCTTTGGCAGATGATGGTAAAGCAATGCGTAGAAGAAGCGTGTCTCCTGAGTCACACAGAAGGGAACATCTTCCTCAAGTCTATTTTCTCTTGTTGGAAAGGCCAATGGATTCTTTTAAAAGACACAAAGCTATTTTGAGGAAGATTTTGAAAGTTAAATGTGGAAGGGTATGTCTTCAATCTGGGAAGTTTTTCTGTGTTGTTGTGTTTTTTTTTCTCCCTGAGACAGTTCAGGATTAAAATATATCACTCATCTAGTTTATTTTTTAATCCTGGCCTACATGGAGTTATAGCCATACACATACAAAGTCATCAGTCATACTCAAATCTCTTAGTATAAAATGTGTGTGTACACATAGGTAGATGGATATTTATGTCTATATGTGTGTGCCTGCATGTGTGCATATATGTTTGCTAGATTAATATTATTTACTAGAGGCCTGGTGCATGAAATTCATGCATGTGGGTGAGGGGGTCCTTCAGCCCGGCCTACACCCTCTAGCAGTCCGGGAGCCCCACGATCGATCGCCCCGCAGAGGGAGGCCCTGCCCACCTGCCGCACACCACTGGCCAGGTAGCCTGGGCCTCCCTCTTTGAGGCGATTGCCAAGTCCCCTTCCCCCTGATTAATTGCCCCGCTGGCCGGTGGGGAGATCATGGGGCAATGGTGGACCCCCCCCCCAACCAATAGCATCACACTCTACTTGGCTGGCCTGGAGCCAGTGGGTGTCATAGCCTGATTGTCTGGACAGTCGCTGTGCTGTTTGGCTGTTTGTTCGATTTGCATATTACATTTTTATTATTATAGATTCATATTCTACCATGGGAGGCCGTGTAGTATAATGAAAAGTTGTCCACAAGATTTGTAATCTCTAGAGGCAATATGTATAATGGTTAAGAACACGGACTCTGAAGTTAAAATTGCCTTTGTGATCTTGTACAAGTTAATCATCTAGTCAGCTTCCTCATCTGTAACACGACAATTACAATAGCACTACCCCGTGGACTTGTTATGGGATTAAATGAAGTAAATCTATAAATCTCTTCTAAAGGGGTCTCCCAGGTAATAAATACTGTGAAAGTGTTAGCCTTCTCTTTTTCTCTGTTAGTCTACCATCTGTACCCTACCTTGTACCCCAAAGACTTAGGACTGTGGTTGTAAAGCACTCCATAAATATGTGTTTGCCTTAACTGGGCCAATTATGAGTCAGAGGTCCATAGCTGCTCAGCCATGCGACTTGAGTAAGCCACTTTAACTCTCATCAGCCTGTTTCCTCATCCGTGAAATGGGGCAATAATGACAGCCCTGTTTTCCTCACTGGGTGTTACGTCGACCAAATGAGATAATTATATGAAAGCATATGTTCAGTTTGAAATGCAAGGCAGATAGTTGTAATGCCTTTGGAGATGGTTTATCTCCAAAAAGAAATGAGGTGACTCAGGCTCACTTCTCATGTGTTAGCAGGTGTGATGAAACACCTACATGTGCAACTCTGCTAAAGGTGGAACATGCTAACACATCAGAAAGTTCCAGAGCAAATGCTTTGCTAAAAATTAAAATATGGAGAATTTATTTCTGACTCTGAAAATAATGGAAAGATAATAAATATTCATCAGCCAAGCCTTAGTACACGCTCTGAAGTAATTTTTAAGATTCCCAGTCACCTTTATTATCTTGCTTAAATTATGTTTCATTTAGAGCCAGATCAATTGGGAACATATACCAAAAGCTACGGGAATCTCAGCATTTGGAGGGTTTTTTTCTTGGTGTATTAGGAAAACATCATGTCACTTTTTTGAAAGCCCCTGATTCAAAACTGTTGTCATCTGAAGAAATTAAAGATGTACGCTCACGGATACTTTGCTCAAGGCATTTTGTTCAGGTAGGAAACACTTGGTTCTTTCTTATTTTATAAATAAAGGATATGTTTCACTAGCTCATGTGGTTTGGAAAACACTTCCATCAGATAATATAAATCTGATCTACAATTCAGGTAGGTTTTAAAAGTCATAGGTAGTCTATTCTGACATGTTTGGCTTCTTAAATCCAAGTGGAAAAATGAATAAGAAGAAATAGCTCATATTCAGGGGTGGGGAACGTCTTGCCCATGGGCCATATAAGGCCCACGAAACCATTTGGTCTGGCCCTGCCAAGGCATTAGGGGTGAGTTAGTTAAATGTTTGACCAATAGCAGGATACCTTTTAAGTTGATGATTTAGTGTGGCCCAAGAATGATGTTATAAATATCCAAATGGCCCTTGGCAGAAAAAAGGTTCCCCACCCTGCTTTAATTTAAGGCAATCCTGAATTATTTTCTCTGGAATTCAGGTCTCATTGGTAATGGGAAGGTACACCAAACTGACCCAGAGCTAAACCTTCTTACTAAAGTGTCCTTAAAAGGGCCCAGTTTCAACCAGACACCTTTCCTGTCTATAACAGAGTGATTCCCATGTGTCTCATTTTGGAAAGGCAAGAGATTAGAGCCGCTCTTAACACCTGCTCAGATTTGTGCTAAACCAAAGAAAGCTGGGCGTCTCAGAGGTTGCAGACAAACTCTCTCCACCCCTCTCTCTTCATAGCACTGCCCTCAAAAATAAAGGAAACACATATTATGAGATTTCTCCCTATATTTACTTTATTAGTAATGCCTCTGCATTGAATCAACTCCTTGAACTCTATTTTATGACTGAAATGACTTCTATACCACCCACATCGGGTATTGCTCATCTCTTACTGAAGTACTTTTGGCCATCACATCAGGCCTGGGTGATTCACAGTCATAAACAATAGTCAGTGTGGATAATAGCTGACTGCACAGGGCTGATATGTTTGAGGTCTCTAAGCAATCACATTTAATATCCAGAAGTTCATTCTCTGGAATCAACAGGATGCTAACACCTATCCTCAAAGTTCATGTTCTGAGAATAATGATGTTTTATTATAATTTTGAATAAATCTGTGCTGCTTATTAATTAAAATTGTTCTGTGCACAAAGCATATTATTACCACATTTTATTCCAGCTAATGAGTTATAGTCCTGAGATGATTACTTTTGAGATTAATTATTTTTAAATATTGCTTATTGTAAACCTGTTGCTTATTGTACTCCATCCACGGACTTCTGTGACATTTGAATAAATTTTAGATCAAGTCCATCATAGAGTATCATGCAAAGTTTACATTGGCCACCATTATTCATTAACCTTGATGATTTTTATCTCAATGAAAAAAGTAGGGACTGATAAGGAAGACAAAATTGCAAAGCAGAAGGTGGGTACAGCTAAGTGTAGTACTGGATATTCTCTATTTGTTCCTCTATTATATTCTCTATTTGTTCCTCCCCTCTGGTGGACCTAGGATAATATAAATGTGTCTCCTCTACATTCTGGCTTCTGCCTGGGCATGGTCAATGGTAGTCACTAGTAGGAGCATGGAGGTTAGGAGAAAAGTGAGGTCTGGGTTTTGTCCCCTAGCTCCTTCCTAACAGAGCCAGTTTATCAGAGAGTGTGTTCCTTCCCAAGGCCACAGTTCCTACAGTTGCTTTAAATATAGTTCTTTCTGGGTTTCAGTAACCTCCCCATTATCTTATTCCTTTAGGTAGTAGAGTATCTTATTCTCTACTGATAGACCTGGTGGACTCACCTCCCATGTTGATTTCCCTTACCCTTGCCCGCTGTCTGTAAACTGCCTGTTATCAGTCTCTCTTTCGTCACCATTTCTGAGTGTTCCATCTGTTCTTGACAGTATCTAGTTAATACAGGTTAAAAAAATGTAAAAAAGAAAAAAAAAAGGCCAAGACTGCTGCCAACATCTCTAGCTTTAAGCTCTGGCTTTGCCACTTCCTAGCTGCGTGACTTCAGGCAAATCCTTACCCTTCCTGGACTGTCACCTACCCAACTGTGCAATGAAGGGCAGTTGAACCAGATTCTGAGCTCTAATAATTCTATGTTCTGTATACACCTCAAGCTGTAGAAATAGCCACCTCTGTGGTATGTCATTAATAAATTCTTCAGTCATGTCCAAAGGAGTGAAAAAACCAACTTTGTAATGTTGTTCATGAACTTAGAGGACATTAATCCAGACATTGAAATAGCCATATTTGGATGTTTTTCCAGTGTTTTCTCCTTTTGCATATAAACATAATCAAATAGAGATATGTTTAGTGTCAGTTCTCTATATCTGCAGTCAGGTTAGCCTCTGGTTTTAAGTGCAGCTCTCTCAGCTACTTCACTTAGGCACCAATTTGGGTATGAAAATTGATTTTTTAGGTCCTTGTTCACTTCTGTTTGAAAAAATATGCTTTGTGAAGCATCACTTTTCTAAGACTTGTCTGCTCTTTCATTGGGCCCTATCTACTACCTGTTTGTCCTTGATTACCTCAGTGCAAGAAAAAGGAAAATAGAGGTAAATGAAAGTAAAGCCACAATGACTACTGTAGATGGGAAGTATGAATGTGGGAAGAATCTCTATATTTTATTGTGATTATTTAATGTTGGTGCTATGTCAATTAAACACTTGGAGTGCGGGAAACGAGTTAAGTCGGCTCGCGTGAATTGCGCGTACTCCGCGGGAGCCGTCTTTAACTCGGTTCATATAGATTTGCGGTGGAGTGCGGGAAACGTGTACACTCGGGCCGATTGTAACTGCGTATTACCAAATATTTGTTTGTAATCCACCCTTTTGGTGGATGGAACAAAACCAAAAGACAGAGCCATCTTATATTTTGGCGGGAAATTCACCCGCACTCCAAGTGTTAAAACGTGTTCAGGGTCCAGATTGTTGGATCACAAGGCATTTGAGAATTTTACTGTTGTCTACTGGAGAACTACTGTGGTGGGGCCTGGGTCTTTGAGTCAAAAACATGAATGATCAACTGAGATGGATAAAAGCGAGCTCAGAGATAAAGATAGCAACATTGAATATTGTTGAGTGGCAATGACCTAACTGAGGGATGTAGGAAAGCAATATCTCAATAAAATGCTAAGATGATAAATTTGTATAGAGTGGATACCTGTTGCCAGTCTTACTTGCCACATCATTGCGTTTATTTGCTAATATCCATTTTCGCTGATAATTTCCAGCAGTTTATTTCAAATTGCTGTTTAGAAAAGAAATCCATTTTTGGTTTCTCTTTTGACCTTTTTTTTTTGATGATTAGTAATATTCCTACTCAAGAGTCACAGGAAACTGATAACAGGGTTGCCTCTAGGTAGAGCATATAGGGGACTAAAAGACACCTGGGATAGAGGTTCACTTTTTACTATACACACTTCGTTTTGCTGTATTTTTCTAATCACGTATTACTCTTCAAAAACATTTTTCATGCAACCCCAAAATAATGTAAATAATCCCACTCAATTCGTAAGAATTATTTTTGGATTTGATTTTGAACTGTTTGAATATTTAAGAAATGATGATTTCAACTCTGTAGTCTAAGCTGCCTGTGAGTCTGAGCACACATTCATCATGAAAATAGTCCTTTTGAAAAGAATCTGTCCTTTTCTTTAAATTTCAACAAGTTTTGTATTAACTGACCAGACCTAGGACACTAGTAATAGTTGTCACTGACTCCTCTCTTTGCCACTCCTCAATTGGTCACCAGATCCTAATGATTTGAATATATGTCGCTCATGTCCTTCTCCTTTTCTCCAAGTCCAATTGCTATTTTAGTTTGGACCTCAATACTGCTTAGTGAGAACACTGAAACATTTGTTTAACTGGTCTTCTTGTCCCTAGGTTCTTCTCCCAGAAACCCATCCTCCACATTGTAATGAAAATAACCCTTGAAAACATCTCTGCCCTAGCCGGTGTGGCTCAGTGGATCGGGCATCAGGGTCCTGGGTTTGATTCAGGTCAAAGGCATGTACCTCTGTTGCAGGCTCGATCCCCATGCAGGAGACAACCAGTTGATGTGTCGCACATTGAACTTTTTCTCTCTCTGTCTCTCCTCCCCCACTCTCTCTAAAAATCAATGGAACAATATCCTCCGATAAGGATTAACAAAAAATACAAAATAAAAAAATAAAATAGAACATCCCTGATCATGTTCTCCTCCTGATGAAAATAAATAAGTGAAATTTAGTGCTTCCCTTTGTTCACAGAACAATATCTATAAAGTCCTTGGCATTCTGGCCCCTATCAACTATCTCACCTTTATGATTTCTTTCCAACTTTTATTTGACTTTTTTTTTCTTTTAAGTGCTGCTAATATGTTAGATCTTGTACTAGAGATAAAGTAAAGGAAATTATCAAATGACATTCCTCTTCTCATAATCTTTACTCCCTATTGGGGGTGGGAACATATAATCAAAGCATATAAATGTTTATTTACAAGCAAAGATCAATGCTATGAGAGGAAGAAGCTCCAAGCTAGGGAAGCATGTACCTGAGGGACCTGACCTAGTCTTGGGGCTCAGAAAAAGCTCCCTGAATTTACATGGCTAAAGCATAGATATGGAGAATAAATTTCAGTGACTTCAGTGAGAGAGCACATGCTATGTTCATCAGGCAACCTGGCACCCTTCAGCCTGATGCGTTTTACAGGGTCTTTGCCCTGGCTTTTCCTACTTTATTTGATACTCGGTATAATGTCTAATTGTCTTCCTCTTTTTATTTTGCTTTATGGAATATTATCATTCAAATTCCAACTCAAATACTGCTTCTAAGGACAGGCTTCCCTAATATTACTTTTGGCTCCTGTTTTTCACCCCTATGGCCTAGAAGAATGAATAGCTCTCATTTCTCATCTCCCACATCATTTTATATGGACTGGTTATTGCTTGGCATGTACATCATTGTTACATGAACATTTGACTATATTTCTGTCTATATCTCTTGTTGTATCCTTTGTATTCCCAGAACCTAAAATGGTACTCAGAATAGGAAGAATTTAGTGTATCCATTGGACTAAGCAAATTGGTAGAGTAATTGTTTTATAGGTATTATCAATTTTATTGGCTTTATAGAATAAATATTTGCAGATTATATCTATATTTTTAATATCAATAAAGAAGTTCCCATTATAGGAAAGTGAAATATTTCAATTATTGTATTATGACTGAGTAGTCTGAAATGCATTTTCCTAAAGAGAAAGATGGCAGAATATATTTGATTCTCAGATATGTATAGGAAAGGCAACACTGCCCAATGGAAATAGCCAAGCATACATGGGTTCTAATGCTGTTTCTAACTTTTCTTAGGTTTGTTTTACTAACAAGTGTTTTCGCTCAAGAGCAATTAATTTCTTTCACGTGAGAAAATAAAATACTTCCCTTACTTATTCATTGTAAGAACTGAATAAGTAACATGTATAAGTTACCTAGTTCAAACAAGGCAAGTTCATTATTATATGACTAGAGGCCTGGTGTACGAAAATCATTCACTCGGTGTGGGGGAGGGGTCCCTCAGCCTGGCTTGCATCCTCTTGCAGTCCTGGAGCCCTCAGGGAATGTCCGACTGACGGCTTAGGCCTGCTCAGCAAGCCTAAGCCGTCAGTCAGACATCCTTAGGGCTGCCATGGAGGTGGAAGTCTCCCGTCACCGCCGCTGCGCTTGCCAGCCGTGAACCCGGCTTCTGGCTGAGTGGCACTCCCCCTGTGGGAGCGCACTGACCACCAGGGGACAGCTCCTGCATTGAGCATCTGCTCTCTGGTGGTCAGTGCGTGTCATAGCGACCGGTCATTCTACTGTTTGGTTGATTTGCATATTAGCCTTTTATTATATAGGATAGCTTTCCTCCCTGATCCTCTCTCTCCTCTTATGTGCTTCATTGCATTGGCACTTTAGGCAATGAGCAAGTTACTGACAAAGAGAGGCTCCATGTTTTACAGACTCCTGAAAAATCAGAAAGAGAAGACTTTTGCACTCACATTGTGAGAGCTACTCATTGACTCAGTTGTCAGATGTTGACGGATCACTCTTTCTCTGCCAACTAGTAGTTTAGCAGTGGGACAGTCAAACCACAAGGGCATCATCACTTTCCACTTCCAGAGGGGCTTGGGGAAGCTATTGGAAGAGAATTATATTCTGAATGTAGGAGGCCTACTAGTGGGAATAGGGAAGTGTAGTCGTGAAAGCCACAGCCCAGCTGACTCCTGCATGACATCAAGGCGTTTCCCTGTAGTCTGTACATTGTGCACCTGCTGGTTGTGACTCTAGCCAAAAGCTTTTTCTGTGGTATGTCACAGGCACAGCAATAAGGACCTTTCTCACCATTTAACTCAGAGCCAGTTCAAGCCTTGCAGCTCCGGATGCTTAAACATAGTAAACTACTTTTGGCAAAGTCTCTAAAGACAGAGGTATAATTAGGTGGAGGTTTCATTATGTGCAGGGCTAAAATCTTATCTATTCTTCCTATGAGGGAGGGTGTGAAACAAGTAGCAAAGTTATTATGTAATTAGGTCTCTACAAAGTCTTTTTTTTTAGAATGCAATATTTTTTCTTTCTGCATCTTTAAATGAATTGAAAAATGACAGCATATTTCAGCATAGAAAACCAAATCAGGATTTAAAATGCCTATATTCATAGAGGAAAATAAGTCTTTGATAAGCAGAATTACTTTTAATTCTTCAGTAATTTGTGAAATAAAGAGAGATGTGATTATTTAATTTGATTTGCTCCTGTGTTGGTAAAACTGTGCTCTAGTCTAAAACAGCTGTGCTGCTTAATGCATTTAGAGCTGATGTGGAGGGCTGAGAATTTTATTAATGATAGAGATTTGGAAGAAAAGAGTAGTAGTTATTCTATACTGTGTTATTTAATATAATCATGAACTTTGCAATTTTAAAGCTCCTGTAATCTACAGGAAGGGAGGTGGAGTGCGCTAAGGTCACCTGCTGTGTTTCATTTTAGTAGCAGTTCTGCTCCAGCACATAAAAAGCAAATGCAAATAACGATGTACTCATGACACCATCCTCCTTTAAAATATGTATATATAGGTTAAACTGATGTCCACTATTTATAAGAAAAGTTACTCTAATTCTTCAGAAATGCAATACAAATTCTCATTAATAATAGCCTATACTATGTTGGAGCTACACTGAAATGTAACCGAGTATGAAAGATGAGTTTATTGGTCAAATAGTATAAAGATATTTTCAAGGAAACATTTTAAGACTACTTAGGAGAATAAAATATTTTTTTACTTAAAAATATTATTCTTGATAAAAAGAAATAATTATAGCCATTAGAGTAGTATTTCATTGTGTAAATGTACCACAGCTTTTTTATCCACTCATGTACTGATGGAAACTGGGCTATTTCTTAAGGAGGTGAAAATGTGGTGGGGGAAAGTTGCACTGGATTTCGACTTAGGAATCCCAACTAGACTATCAACTTACCTGAGTTAGCTTCAGCCAGTTGCTTAACTGTATCCCAGCTCAGTTTCCTCTCTTTAAAATGAAGATCATAATGCCTACATTAGGATATTATACTAAGTATTAAAAACAATGTATGAAAACAATTTGTGAATTACTTTATATGACAGCAACACTTAATGAGATTTCAATAAAATTGACTTCAGTTTCCTATTCAACACCAATATTCTATGAGATGTGTAATGTCTTGTGTTCTCACTAAGTTGTATGTATATGTTTTTTACTTATTCATTCATTCATTCATTCATTCATTCATTTATTATAAAATTTCTGACCTGTTTCCATAGTAACTTCTTCTCCTCCCAGCTGTACTAAGATATAATTAACATATAACATTGTGTAAGTTTAGTGTGTACAATGTGATGATTGAATGAATATATGTATTTAATAATATCTATCTATCTATCTATCTATCTATCTATCTATCTATCTATAAATGCTTACCCAAACAAGGTTAGTTAATATCCTTCCCATGATTATCATTTTGTTGTAGTGATAACATTAAAACTCTACTGTCATAGCAGGTTTCAAGTATAAGATACAATATTATTAACTCTAGTCACAGATATCTCTTTGAGATAGTGATTTAATATTTCAAATATATACCCAGGAGTGGGGTCACTGGCCTGTGTTCTCTCTCTAACTTTTTGAGGAAATTCCATACTGTTTTCTATAGTGGCTGTACCAATTTAATTTTCCGCCAAAGTGCAAAGGGTTCCCTTTCTCCACATTCTCACCAGCATTTGCTATTTCTTGTCTTTTAGATAATAGCCATTCTAAGGGGTGTAAGGTGATATCTCATGGTGGTTTTGATTTGCATTTCCCTGATAATTAGTGATAATGAGCGCCTTTCATCTATCTGTTGGCCATTTGTATCTCTTCTTTAGAATAAGGTTTATTCAGATCCTCTGCTAAGCTTTTCATCAAATTGTGTGTGTTTTTAAATTTTGTTTTGTTATTGAGATGTATGAGTGCCTTGTATATTTTGGATATTAATGCATTATCAGACATACGGTTTACAAATATTTTCTCCCATTGTGTAGGTTACCTTTTCTTGTGGATTATTTCTTTTGCTGGGCAGACGCTTTTGTTTGATTAGTCCCACTTGTTGAATTTTGGTTTTGTTACTTGTGCTTTTGGTGTCACATCCAAAAAATTATTGCTGAAACCAATGTCAAGGAGCTTTGCCCTACGTTTCCTTCTAGGAGTTTTGTAGTTTCAGATCTTATGTTTAAGTCCTTAATCTATTTTGAGTTAATTTATGTAAATTATGTAAGGCAGGAGTCTAATTTCATTCTCTTCCATGTGGATGTCCAGTTTTTCCAGCACCATTTCTGGAGACTATCCTTTCCCCATTGAGAAGCATTGGCTTCCTTGTCACATATTAGTTAGCCATTGATGTGTGAGTTTGTTTCTGGGCTCTGTATTTTGTCTATGTGTCATTTTTCAACAGAACCATACTGTTTTAATTACTACCGCTTTGTAATATATTTGAAATCAGGAAGCATGATGCATCCTAATTTGTTCTTCTTTCTCAAAATTGATTTGGCTCTGTGATTCCATACCAATTTTAGGACTATTTATTTTTTCGTGTGAAAAATGCCATTGAGATTTTGATAGGAATTGCATTGAACCTACAGATGATTTTCAGGTTTTGTTCACTGAACTCTTGCTCACACTTAGATCTTGTTTCCCCTGTCTTCTTTCCCATCTGCTCTTATCCATCCTATATGTCCTACTCAGTTCCCCTTGTCTTTGACCTCTTCCTTCCTCCAAACCAAACCCACAAGGTATATAGCCAATTTGACTAAAGAGATTAGGCAATATAGTGCAATGCAAGCCACATATGGGAAATATAAAATGTAGGATAATGCAAACAACTAAAATTTGGATGTGAAAAATACCTCTTATTATAAATCCTACAGCCACCCAAACACTGAACATTTCTCAAAAGTCCCTTTCTGTAAAATTTTCAAAGCCCTGCAGCAATTTTGTTTGTGTCTTTTTAGTTCCTTTATTCATGTCAAAAAAATCTTGTTTTCTGTTTTGGAAGCTTGCTCTATTCAGACTTCTCCCTTAACCTCTTTCTGTATTATGCAGTCACACCCAACTCCGGTCCTATCTTTGCATAATCAGAGATTCCGTTTTGTCCCTGGTTAAACCTGTCTCTGTCTCTTCTAGTCACTTTACAAAGAAGGAAGCTTTACATACCATTTCTTTCTATTATTAAGACATATTCCATCTTTCTTAGAAGACAAGAATGTCTACATTCTATTTTGTTTCATTTATCCTATTAATAAGAGGCACTATGAAAATCTATTCTAGTTCCCATCAGATCTTTGCTATGACAGAGACTTATTTTTCTCCCACTCCTAGCTATATTACATTGGTGAACTTTTATAGAAGTGATTTTAAAAATGTGCTTTTCATTAAAAAAGTCTGAGTTGAAAACTTGGTTCAACTGTGCACTGACCAAGTAACATTGGGCAGGCTTTTATTCAAGCATCTGAGTGAAATATACTAAGACATATTCACTTATAATAGATCTTTTCTGTGATTCTTAATTAAGACACTGCTTATGAAGTATTAGGTATGATGCCTACATATGGCCAGTATTTAATAATGATTGTTAGATAGACTATAAATCCATTGACATACTTTTTCTAGTGTGCACAGACCCTATCTTGCTCCCTTAGTCAATTCACACATTATGTTAAAAGAAAAGAAGTTAAAAATTGAAGAACATCGATATTTCAGGATTCAAAATCCGTTGGTTTTAGCTAAAAATCTGGTAAAACTGTTTATGTTATAACTTCTTAATGATTAATTTATAATATTGTCTCTATGGTATTTTTTCCTTCTTGAGTTTAAATATCTTTTAAAAGAGTTATCCCATGATAGATGGTGACAGTATATAAAGGTTTTATTGAAATGATGAATATATAAAATGATATAGATTTAGCTTATCAAATAGCCTAGGACTTGCAACTATAGATTTCAAAAAACTTAAGTACACACACAACCACAAAAACAAACAAAATCGCCACATAATATTAGAGCAGTGGTGTAGCAATACATTCCCTGTATGTATGGTACAACACTTTCTGCAATAACCATTAATTGCAAATATTGATCTTTTTTTCTAGTTTTTGGGTCAGCATAATAATAGTTAGAAAACTACTAATTGTACATCTATTATGTATTAAGTGTTTTTCAGGCAATACAAATAAAAATAGCTATATGAGGGAGGTTAATGCTCCTTGAATAAGAAAACTGAGGCTCAAAAATTAGGAAACTTGCTCAAGCCTCCATCTCAAAATTTAAAACCAGAGTAATTTGACTAAACCTAAAATCCTGCCACCATGCTTTGCTTAGAAAATGGAACACAGTTTGATGGTTTTCACAATGATGTGTTTAGTGAAAAGTGGAAATGCAGTTTTTTGGAATACAGTTGACCCTAGAACAATGCGGAGGTTAAGGGCACCAACTCAGTCAAAAATTCATGTATAACTTTTGACTCTATCATTGGCCCTTCGCATCTGCATATTCAAAATGTTTTTGATCTGTTGTTGGGAAATCATGGTTGGAGGTGTAAAAATACTGTTTTCAGTCTGCGGTTGGTTGAATCCACAGATGCAAAACCTGCAAAACTGAAGGGTGCCAGTATTTATTGAAAACAAAATCAAAATCTGCCTGTAGGTGGACCCACAGCATTCAAACCCATGTTGTTCAGGGCTCAACTATAATTTCCATTGGTTACATTTAAACTTTTAAAATGATGCAAAATATTTTATGTTTTCCCCCAATCAAACATTTCTGAGATGTCTCTGTGTGAGCTACAAAATCCCTTCCCCTCTCTATTCTTCCTACAAGTCTTTATTTCCTGCCTACAATGTGTCAAGCACTGGATCCGTCACCATGATACGATGGTGAACTAAATAAGAGATAACTGTGTAGAAGTAGAGACAGACGTTATCCAAACACCATTCCAGTAAGAGTGAAATTGGATAAGAGAAGCACTAACAGTGAAGTGCTACATGTTGTTATAAAAACTTAGAAGCTGGGGCCGAGGGGTGGGATTTGCATGTAGTCAGGGAGAGTAGACGAGGATCCCCAGTTGTTTAAGTTGTGTTCTAAAAGATGAGTACTTGTTAACCAGGCACATGAGGGAAGAGCTTCTCTTGCAGACAGATGATCATGTGTAAAGGTCCCCAAGCCAGAGATGGGAGTGCATGGCGGTAGCACAAAAACTACAAGAAAGTCAACATAGCAGACCGAGTTCTCCAGAAAGCAGAATGTGAGATGGTGATTGAAGTGTAGGATTTATGAGGAAGTGTCTTTTGGATGAACACCTAGGAAAGAAATTGGAAAGAAGCAGAATTAGGCAGAAATTGAAGCCAAACTGATGGCCTGGGAGCTATAGAGTTTAAATGGTCCACGAGGGGATGCGTCCGGGAGAGATAGATCGCCACATCTTAAAACCCCTACTCCCATCAGTCATGAGATGCCGGCTGGTATTGGAAGGGTGGCATTTTATGTGAGTCAGTCCTCTTCAGCTGAGGCTGTCCATCCCTGACTGACAGATGAACCTATTTGATGAGCATTTTTCAGCAAGTCCTTTGCAAAAGGATCTAAGCAGAACATCCCCATATCCATTGCACGCATTGTGACTAAAACTCATGGACTCCTTATATCCAGCCCATATATCTCTCGTCCGTCTTCAGCTTTATCTTTAAACCAGAATCTCCCTACAAACACCTGTTATTACCTTGAAAAGGAGTCTGAAGGAAAAACGGTGTTGGAGAGGAATCCTCAGTTCTGCCTTGCACCTTGGAGTCAAGACCAGTGGCTTTACTGACACATGGAACACAGAAAGAAAAACAGATGTGAAAGATAGAGATCATGCTGTTTTTTAAGCGACTTTTCTAAAATGTTAGTTGGAATATCAGGAACACAATTAGAAAGGGTCTAGACTTCAAATGAGACACAGAGATACAGGTTAGTAGATATTAATTAAAATAGGTTAGTAGATATTAATTAAAACTCAGGGTGTGAAATTGAATAAGAAACTTTTTCTATACTCAAAGAAGTTGCAGTCATAACTGGTAGCTTTCCCCACAGCAGTTTAAATGCCTTTCCAGACTCTCACTTTCAGGTTTGCCATAAGCATTAATGAAGTTTTCAGATATTTTAAATATTTATTCATTGTACCCATTAATGGAATAATAACACAAAGCACAGTGCATGCACATGTGTGTGTGAACCCACCCCCGTGTGTGTGTGTGTGTGTGTGTGTGTATGTGTGTGTGTGTGTGTTTGGGATGTGAAATTTTTTTAAAAAGTAGGAACTTACAAGTGCAGTGAATTTTGGTCTTTATTTTTAATCTACAAATGAATATAATGTATGATGCCTAATTAGTATCATAATGTGGAAGTATTGACTAAATTGTTCACCCAGAATTCTGCAGACCACTAGTGAATCTTGGAAAAGTATCAGAGATTTCCAATACCTAATATGCCTCTTTAAGCAGTTATTTCTTCCATTTTCCCCAAAAGAAAATTACAAAATGAGCAAACTACTGGCAAGAGTAAGAAAGAAAGACAGTTAAATTAAAAGCATAACTCACATAGGTAAATGGGTGTGCTTTGGCAGACAGAGCCGGTTCCTACAAGCGTAACTGAAGGCTTCATGTCTGACAGCTGTTCCCAAGAGGTTAAGGCCAGAAACCAGTAGTCTGGCCAAATGTAGCATATTTTTATCCAAATGATGGCGTTCACTTATCCATTTCTCAGGATTTCCTCATTTTACACTTTCTATTCTCCGATCTCTGGAAGTCTTTAGTCTCCCTGACAATGTCATTCTCAAGATTAAAGGGTATAATTGGCTTCGGAAGTCATAATAATTTTTATGTTTATATATATGTTTTTATGAATAATTATATATATATATATATATATATATATATATATATATATATATATATAAACATGAATAGATTCAACTTCTAGCCAATGTTATATTAATGACTATTTCTTCAGTAGGTTAATCACCAGAAGTAAATGAATCAAATAAAACCAACTCAATATTGATAACAGGAAAAAAGTAAAGTAAAAGAAATAGTTTTATATTATAATCCGATAATCAAGATATTCTAAAGCTGAATGTTTAGTAAAGAAGAAAAACTAAGGGTATTTCTTTCAAAGACAATTCTATTTGAGCACACTTTAAAATTGTATAAAGATTTTCTTGGACATAAAGTGAGTCTCATTAAATTTCAAAGGTTTGAAAATATACACTATAGGTTACATGCCTACAAAGAAATTAAGCTACACATCATTACCATTACAAAAAATTCAATATATTTAAATATTAATCAATTCATTTTTAAATAAACATGTCAAAGAATAAATCACAATGGAAATTAGAAAATAATAAGAAACTAGTAATGAAAATTTTCCAGTTAATAGAATAGTAACAAAAATAAGTAAGCATCAATCTAAGAAGTTAACAATAGCAAAAGACATGGACACACATTTGCAGTGGAGAAATAATAAAGATAAGAGAAAAAAATATGAAATAGAAACATATATGAAATCAACAAAACTAAAGTTGTTTGTTAAAAAGACTGATAAAATTGATAAACCTCCAAGGAAACTGATTCAGAATAATAGAATTCAGAAATCAACACTATTTCAGGGACATAAAGGAAACATTATTGGTCTTACAAATTAAAAATTATAGTAAGAAAATGTTATGAACAATTTAATACTGATAAATATAAAAGTTTTGATAATGTAGACATATTTTAGGAAAAATACAGCTTTTAATGCTGACATAAGAAGCAATTAAAATATGAAAACTCATGCATTAACAACATTGAATTTGCAATTAACAAAATTCTCTGCAATGAAAACTCCAGCTCTGATAGCTCAGATGGTTTTATTGGTGATTTCTTTCATAACTTTAAAAATGATAAAACACCACTATTACACAAACTTTACCATAAAATAGAATATCTAAAATATATAGGTTAGAATTTAAAATTGTAGGATTTCTGTCATGATAACAAAAGGTTTTACAAATGTGCCATTGTAATCCAAGAAGGAGAAAAGAGATTCTGGCAGAAAAATAGTTGAAGAAATAATGGCCTAAAACTTTAAAAAGTTTATGAAAGTAATAAGTTTATAGATTTAAGAAGCTCAGCAAAACCAAACAGGTAACCTCAACGAAAACATATCTAAACAAGTCAGAATCAAACTGCTAAAATCCAGAGATGAAGAAAAAGATTGAAAACAGCTAGAGAAAAATGACACATTACAAACTGGGACACAGCATACTTGAGGATTTTTTATTAGAAACAATGGAGGCCAGAAGAGAGTGGAACATTTTAAATATTTTAAAGTGTTTAAAGAATAGAACTGTCAAACCATAATGTTATGTACATTGAAAATATTCTTTATTAATATTTTGAAAAATAAAAATTAAGAAAATTAATCACTTGACCTTCTAAAAAGGAAAATAAAAGTCTAAAGGAAGGAGAATGATCCTAAATTAATACTTTGAACTTTAGAATGAAGATAGAACAAAAGAAAGGGTAAATATAAATAATAACAATGTTTCTGCTTAAATTCATTTAAGAAAGGAATATTTTCATTTGCTCCTGTTGTGTCCAATGTACATAAATGCAATTAATACAATAAGTAAAACCTAAAATTCAGTGGGACAAAGGGTTTATTCTAGTAAAGTAGCCACATATTTACAGTTTACGTGAAGTGATACAATATGAACTCTTAGTAAACCATGAAAGGTTAAATAGGCATATTGTAGTAAACATTAAAATAATAATAATAAGAATTTCAAATAATAATTACTCAAAAAGTTATAGCCAAAAGGCCAATAGATACAAATTATGATATACTAAAAATATTTAAATAATTCAAAAGTAAGCAGGGAAGTGAGAAAAGAGGAATAACAATAAATTAATAAAATAGTAGACCTAAAATAATCATATCAATAATTACATTTAATACTAATAGTCTAAACTAGAGATTGGCAGACTTCTCTTAAAGAGAAAAATAGTAAATATTTTATTTTTGAGAGCTATATGGTCTATGTCTCCACTATTCTACTTTGCTGTTGCACATAGAAGCAGCCTTAGACTATATATATAAAAGCCTAAGCAACCATCAGACCAGTAGCTTTGACACGCAATGACCACTAGCAGGCAGATGCTCTGACCGGTAATGATGTGCACTGACCACCAGGGGACAGGCAATCAATGCAGGAGCTGCCGAGCTGTGGTGACTTGGCAGTGGAGGTTCTTGGGTGACGCACCTGGAACCAGAGAAGAGGGAGCCTGATTCTGGGGTGCGTCACCTGAGAACCGCCCTTTTGCAATCCGGGACCCCTCAGGGGATGTCAGAGAGCTGGTTGCTGCCCAATCCCCACAGTCCAGACTGAGGGACCCCCATCTGCCAGAGGGACCCCGCTCACTCTGCAGATGACCTTTGAGTGCAGCCCCAGGTGTAGCCGGACTTGGAGAGAGGTTGGCTCCAGGGCATGTCCGGCCTGTCTCGCCTATTCCCACCCTGCTGGCTATTTTCTAATTAATTTCCTTTCAATGTGCATGAATCCGTGCACCAGGGCACTAGTATATAAATAAAAGATCATGGCTGTGTCTAATTTAAAATTATATTTTGAAAATTAGGTGGCTTGGCTGTGGCCATTTTTTGCTGGCTCTTTACATAAACACTTTGATTAAAGAATAGAGAATGTCAGAGCTGATAAAATAAAGCATGATCTTACTATATGCTACTACAAGTAGAAAAACAAATAAATTGAAAGTCAGCAAAAGGAAAATGATAAACATGAAATCTTTAATTACAAGAGGATTGAGCAGACAATTAGTATCGATAAAGTGGACTTCAAGGCAAAGTGTACTATTAGAGATAAAGAGGAATGTTCCGTAATGATAAAAGGGACATCAGGAATACATAACAATTATAAAAATATATGTGTCTAATAATAGTTCTCAAGTACATGAAGCATAAATTGACAGAACCTACAGGCAATTCCATAATTATAATGATAAATTTTAATATCACTATTTTAACAATAGAACATTTAGACAAAAATAAATAAAATATCTTTACTGTTAACAACCTTTATCTAATTTGGAAAACTACATATAACTGGAGAATACATATTCTTTTCACATGTTTATGGCATATTCACCAAATTAGGGCTATGCTAGTCCATAAATGTCTCAAAATATTAAAAAAAATTATCAATACCATACAAAGTGAATTCTCTGACAATTAATGACAATAAGATATCAAGGAAAATTTAAATATCTAAATATTAAATAACACACTTTGAAATAATTCAAGTCAAGACATAATTTGATACTCAGAAAATATTTTTAACTGAATGACAGTGAAAATAAGCTTATCACAATTTGAGGGATGTAGCTAAAGTCATACTCAGAGGAAAATTTATAGTTTTACATGCTTATATTAGAAAAGGAAAACAATCTAAATTAATGACCTAAGATTCTGCCTTAAAAAAGAGGAAGTAATTATGTTTATGTAAGTAGATAAAATAAAATAAGATAAAGTAGATATCAATGAAATAAAAAACAGATGATAAAGAAAGCCAACAGATCATTATTGAAAGCTGTTAAATATAAACAAATTAACAAAACTCTAGCTAATCTAATCAGGAAAAAGAGAAGGAATATAGATTATCACTATTAGGAATAAAAGAGGGGTTATTACTAAAGATTCTATTGGTCTAGATGTTTTCACTGCTAAATTGTATTAAACATTCTTGAAGAAATAACACAAATCATATACAAAGGTTTAAAAAAAAAAAAAGGAAGGTTCCCCCCGCCCCGCCGCCCCCCAGGCAGTGGGGCCAGGATTTGGTAGCTGGTCTGAAAGAAAACCCTTGAGTGCATCCTTTGTCCTGGGACTGTGCCAGTGGTAACTGTCACTCAACAGCACAGAGTGGGGCGGAGGGGCGGGGGGGCGGGGGGGGGAGATACTTGGCCAGCATGGTTCAGTGGTTGAGCATTGACCTATGAATCAGGAGGTTACAGTTCGATTCCCAGTCAGGGCACATGCCTGGGTTGTGGGCTCAATCCCCAATGTGGGGTGTGCAGGCGGCAGCCAGCCAATGATTCTCTCTCATCATTGATGTTTCTATTTCTCTCTCCC
>NW_005871110.1:4927905-4979758 GCF_000147115.1 Myotis lucifugus | reverse complement strand
TTTAAAGGCTCTTTTCTAGTTAATTTTTCCCACACACTACTTAAAAGGCACCCTCTATCCTCTTAATGTTAATTGAATCATTATCCACTTCTCACTCAAATTTCAAATGCATGGCAGGACACTCCCCTGAGCACTGCCTCCTAGATGGATGGCCACCCTACAAACCCACATCTGTTCTCCCTCCTCATCTCTACCACGGCAAGAACAAAATAGAGGCATGGTTACATGGAACAGACTGACAGCTGTTTGGAGGACTGGATGAAAAAAGGTGAAGGGATTAAGCAAAAAATTATATATATAACCATATATAATTAGTTATATATTAGTGCTGATAGCCAGAGGGAGAGGAGGGTGGGGGTAGGCGGAAGTGGGAAAAGGAGGGGAAAATGGGGACAGAAAGATATTTTGCTTGGGGTTATGGGCGCACAATGCAGTGTGCAGATGATGTTTTATTGAGTTGAACACTTGAAACCTGTACCCCAATAAACTCAATAAATTTAAAAAAATAGTGTGATATATAAAGGACAGTTTAATTCTGTTAGTGATTTTTTAAAATATTCCTCTCTAAAGCCTAAACTTTCATTTGAATTTCTTAAGTTTCCTATGTTTTGTCTAAGAACTCATGTTTTGGATGCCTTTTTTTAAAATTCAAAATTCCTTAAAAATATCCAGATTTCTTTAACATTCTATATTGTACTTGCCTGTCAAATGCTGGTTTATTCTTCTTGAAAGCTCAACTCTTACCTTACGCTCTTTATGAGGCCCCCTCCCTGCCAAGCACAATGAAATTATTTATCCTTTATCTTCTGGACAATCATTATTTCCTGAGCACTTGCAGGCCTTATGTTATTAAATACATTTTAGGTGAAGGAACTAATCCCTCAATTGCACTAAAAATCCCCACTTGCCAGTATGTCATTGTATCCCTAATGCCTGTCACAAGGAATCATCCATTCTTTCATTTAGCCAACAAACATATATATATATATATATATATATATATATATATATATATATATATTTAATGGAGATGGAAGGATCACTGCCCAAGTGAGGCTAGCATAATTCTAATATCAGAAACTTTTTAAAATACTGTAAAAACAAGACTGGCAATAAGCAACAATTGTTGAAGATGTTGAATATCAAGAATACTCATATATTGTTGGAGTTTAAATTGCCAGGGACAGTTTAGTGACATTTTGGCATTGTCTTCTAAAGTGAAAAGTGCATATGATCCAAGAATTACACTCTTAGCAAGTGGCCAGCTTCCTTGTCTTTCCCCTTTTGTTCTATTATTAACCTATAAAATCCCCTTTCCTCTAACATAGGCAATCGTTACTTAAGACTTGATGTTGAACTTTTCCTAAAGCTTGATTAGACCCTATTTCACAGGAGTAGGAAAGGATAACTAATCAATGCGAGCAAACTTGGTTACTGAGACTATAAATGTCACTTTGTTCTATTTTCTATTTCAATAATTGTTTGAGTATGTGATGCAAAAATCAAGCCAGAAGTGCATTTTAATAAATATAAACTGGGATTACTTTTTTTTAAAAAAAAATATATTTTATTGAATTTTTACAGAGAAGAAGGGAGAGGGACAGAGAGTTAGAAACATCGATGAAAGAGATCGATCAGCTGCCTCCTGCACAGCCCCCAGTAGGGATGTGCCCGCAACCCAGGTACATGCCCTTGACCGGAATCGAACCTGGGACCCTTGAGTCCGCAGGCCGACGCTCTATCCACTGAGCCAAACCGGTTCGGCAACTGGGATTACTTTTATAGAAAATATAAGAAACATCTGTCTTATTTTTAATAGTATATTCTAGGTTCAAACTAATAATTCTCTTAAATATTCCCTGTATTAAATGAATGAATAAGCTACCATCTCAGGAAAAATGAAGTCAACACTGAATTTCTATCTTGGACAGTGGTTGGTAAACTCATTAGTCAACAGAGCCAAATATCAACAGTACAACGATTGAAATTTCTTTTGTGAGCCAAATTTTTTAAACTTAAACTATATAGGTAGGTACATTGTTATTAACTTAATTAGGGTACTCCTAAGGCTTAGGAAGAGCCACACTCAAGGGGCCAAAGAGCCGCATGTGGCTCATGAGCTGCAGTTTGCCGACCACGGATCTTGGAGATAATTGTGTTTATTTTTGTTTTTATCTAAAGTCCACAGTAAACAGAAAGCTATCAGAAGAAAGTTTAGCAAAATATCTCAAATTGCATTGTTAAATAATATTAAGAATTTCCTTGCATTTTATATAAAGAGAATATATATATAGTGGACTTTTCATTATTTTAAAACTGTCGAGGATGAAATAAATCAACAGTGTCCTATTGCCCTTCTACTGGTCTGGGAAAAGATTTATGTAACAAGGCATTATCTTCTAGATAGAAAGCAAAGAAGATGATGGCTCTTGTTCCTGTAATTAATCATACTATGGTGTAGACCTCTTACACAATGACAACACAATGCATCTAGATATGCATCTTAAACATTGAGAAAAAATATTAGAGATGATGGGTAGTTTATTCTTTTCTTCTTTTAAGCCCTTATATAGTGAAATAAGGCAAAATGACAATACATGTAAAACAATGTGTAGCTTTAAAATCATCATAAACAACGCCCAAGTTGAGAAATAGATTATTACTATGACGTATCCATCCATGTATCCTTATTTTTCTTTATAGTTTTACCACATAAGTATGCATTTCTAAACACTAGCGTTTTACCTGCTTCTGAAATTTATGAAAAAATAAAATTCTATGCCTGGCTTCTTTTAGTCAGTATTACCCTTTTGAGATTCATTTAGGTTGAAATTTGGACAGGAAATAATAACAAAGAAGAGGAACGTGAGCATCATTGTAGATTCCCCATGGAAATCATTGGACTGATTTTTAACAAATGGGTTAAAAAACGTTGGTAATTATTAAGGTTTGTTGGGGCGGGGGTGTGAGAGGAAAAACAGCAGCTCAGGCTAGCATATGCTGTAAATATTTCATGTAAACCTAGTTGTTATACTTTAATTTTAAAAAAATGGATATATAAAATTAAGGAAAATAATCACAAGAATTTGTATGTTAGAACCATTCGCCTTAAAAGATAAAGCCTGAAAAGAAATAATTTCTAATTTCACATAATTTTGAAAGGTGTATGAAAGATGAGCACAGGCTTATCAATTGATGGACTAGAACTTGGAATGCAGCTCTTTGCCCATCAGCCCCCACCTAGATCCAACTCTGGCTCTTCCAAATTCCAGATACCCTTATACTAGGTGGTTGTCTCTCTATTGTGTTTTTAAGAATTATTTTAAAGGAAAACAAACCTAAAGTTACTGCGACTCACGCTCACGTACAACTGTTCATCTGAGAAATGACTCAACCTCATTTCTACAGTTTAGAACATCTATGCTAATCACTTGCAATTTGGATCTTGTTTTCTGCCTAAAGTAACATGTGGCATGTCTCTTTAAATCAGGGCTCAATAGTCCTCTCTTATATCTCAGTTTCTGCTGATCTCAAAGATGACCATCACTGAACCACCATTAGTTGAGTAACTCTAGCCAGAGACTTTGGAACTATTCTTGATTTTTTCTGGATTCTTATCCCTCACATTCAACCAGTCATAAGTCTATGAATTCTGCATGTTAATTATCCCTCCAATCTTGCTTTCATTGCATCTTTAGCCTTAGCTGAGTATGAAGTAATATAGACCTCTCCCTTCCATCTCTCATCCTGAGGGCTGGAAATAAGGCTGGAAAATCAGAAGGGAACACAGTGTCTCTTATGTCAGAAAACTCAGTCATCACTGGAATTTCGCTTGGCCTGCATCATGGAGAGCATCCAGTTCTTCCTAATCCATTACATAAAATGACATGAGCTTCTCCATGGACTCCGCAGCTGCTAAAAGCCATTGTTGGTTTGTCACCGGAGAAAATGTCCCCCTGTCCTTAGTTTTGTGTCCTACTACTCAATCTAATTTAGAGTCCAACCCCCAGGAAGCAGTAGTATTTTATTCCTGAGTTCTATACATAGCCCAGTGTATTCAAGTCTGTAATTAAAAACCACAGCCTTATTTATCTTTTACTATGCACGTTATGGCTCGAGCCGGCCCAGCACAAAATAATAGGACTTTAAAAATAAGAATTTCAGGTCTGCATTCAGCAAATAGGGGCTATTTTCCTGTGTATAATATCATTATTTCTTCCTAGGGCAGTATCTATCAACCAACTCATTTGTAACTGAGAATTCAGATTATTTGTTTGTTTTCCTTAAGAAGCAAGCTCACAAAGAGAGTTCCCCTGAATGTAGGCCATTGCTTCTTCAATATGTAATTGTGGAAATAAGTAGTGTGTTGCTGGGGCATTTTGCAACAGCAGAGAATGTGCTTCAGCAATTAGGGGCTCTGGGTTGTGGAGAGTGAAATAAATAACCAAAACTTTAAAAATCTCTTGTGACCAAGAAGTAATCTTCTCCAAGGTAGCAGGACATTATAAGTGATAATGCTAAAAATTACTTGATGGGGAAACATGATTATTTTTCCTTCCATTTCCAGAATGAAAATGGCATTTTCCTCAATACCCTGACTCTTAATTACTTAAAAATATCAGGGGAAAATTTTTGGTATAATAATACCTTAAGTTTGTATAGTTCATTTATGTTTTCAAATCACTCCCAACATACTTTACTATTTAGTTTGAAATAATTCTATAGGCTTGCCATTATATTCCAAATGTAGAAGAAGATACAAAGATTGAGTTGCCTGAGCTATAGACAAATCTTCTAACTTAAGAAAGGCAATACTATTTCATTCTCAGCATAGATGAAAGGAAGAAGAATAGAAAATTAGGGGAACTGATGCTAAGAGAAATAAACAGGTGTCAAATACTTTAGAGCTTACAGCCATGCTAAGTACTTATGCATTTATCCTAAAATAAAGAGAGAAATGGCAGATTCCCGAAATTTGTGATTAGGAAATTTCAGTTTGTATGGAGTAGGTAGGAGCGGAGTTAGAACTACTTCATTTGTCCCATTGGAAGATAAAGTTCACATAGAGTAGGGTTGGGGCAGTGGACCTAGTATCCTAGAAGTCAAAGTACTGGGTAAAGCACATTAAGAATATTTCTCGCCGAAACCGGTTTGGCTCAGTGGATAGAGCGTCGGCCTGCAGACTGAAAGGTCCCGGGTTCGATTCCGGTCAAGGGCATGTACCTGGGTTGCGGGCACATCCCCAGTAGGAGATGTGCAGGAGGCGGCTGATCGATGTTTCTCTCTCATCGATGTTTCTAACTCTCTATCTCTCTCCCTTCCTCTCTGTAAAAAATCAATAAAATATATTTTAAAAAAAGAATATTTCTCTTCTAGGAACCCATTAGAGAGAGAGAGAGAGAAAGAGTGAGAACAAAAGCAATGAGAAAGACCCAGCCGGTGGTACTCAGTGGTTAAGCATCAACCCATGAACCAGGAGATATTGGTTGGATTCCCTGTCAGGGCATATGCCCGGGTTTCAGGCTCAATCTCCAGTAGGGGCATGCAGGAGGCAGCTGATTGTTCATTCTCTCTCATCATTGATGTTTCTTTCTCTCCCCCTCTCCCTTCCTCTCTTTGAAATAAATTAAAACATGTTATTAAAAACAAGAACAACAAAGCAATGAGAAAAGGGAAACAGAGCAACTCATCTTTGACTATTTCAACACAATTTGTACTCTATACCATATATCAGGGGTCCTCAAACTTTTTAAGCAGGGGGCCAGTTCACTGTCCCTCAGACCGTTGGAGGGCCGGACTATAGTTTAAAAAAAAACTATGAACAAATTCCTATGCACACTGCACATATCTTATTTTGAAGTAAAAAAACAAAACGGGAACAAATACAATATTTGTATTTGCATGTGGCCCGCGGGCCGTAGTTTGAGGACCCTTGCCCTATATCTTCTTAATAGATCTTGGAAGCTGAGAGATAACATTGCTTATGTGGTCTGGATTTATGTATACTTGTTAGCCTATATTGAATATTTGTGCATGTAGTTCCCTATCAACACCCTTGAAATAATGTTTTTCTGAGTTTGTCTTGTCTAATGTTTTCTACCTTAGATAAACAGTAGGAACATAGTAAATATTAATTGACAATGTTAAACCTGCCCTGGCTGGGTTGCTAGGTGGTTTGAACATTGTTGTCCCAGGTTCAATTTCTGATCAAGGGCACATAAGTTGGTTGCAGATTTCCAAGTCCTGGTAGGGGCACATGCTGGAGACAACTAATTGATGCATCTCTCTCACATCTTTGTTTGTTTTTTTTCTCTCTCTCCCTCCCTCCTTCCTCCTTTCCACTATCTCTAGAAATCAATGGGGAAAAAAATATCCTTGGTTGAAGATTAAAAAAAAAAGTTAAATTTTCTAAAGTTACATGAATTCCTTTTACCTCATGGTTTTAGATAAAACCATGCTGAATCTTCAGAAATTCAAAATATATGGAGAAAATATCTAATTCCAAGCATTCAGACATTGCAAATATATGTTTTTGTTTTGTTTTTACCTTTGCCAACTTCTTATTTTAAAACACATTTTGGCAGTTAATAAATAATTTGCATTTTGCCTTTACTTTGTATAAAATTGGATGTTGTATAAAAGTGAACTTTGCAGATGCTTCTTATATAAAATGTCTGTTTTCAAAAAGGGAATTTATTAATTTGGCAATGATATCAAATTAATTTTTAATTCCTCTTCTTGAACTCAAATAATTTGGAAGATAGTCCATATTTTTTTCTACACCAAATTCTAAACTTATTAAATTCCTTAATGGCAGATTATAATGGATCAAAAAATCTATGTTGTTTCTGCCTTTTCATCATCGGACATTAAAGTATTTTCTAATACCTTAAAATGTCATATATATTATTGGTTTCAGAATTTTTTCTCTTTTATGTCAAATTTTCTCTTTAGTTTTATGTTACAGATAAATCACAAAAATATAGTGTTTTTGTAGACTCTGTTTTCCTTATGTTCATATATTTTTAACCAAGGAACATTTTCATAATTAGCATATCAAAGTGATTGTTGAGCCTATCAAAATTGTAAATTCTTGGTGTACATTTATTTGTGTATATATTGGTTAGATTTCCTAAGTATTCTTTGCATTTTTTTTCCAAAGTATTTGCATGAAGCAAATATTCATAAAATTTCTAATCCTGGCTAGGCAAGTATTAGTTGTTTTAATTACCTAATCTAATTAAAATCTGCCAACAACCTTTGCAATAAACATTTTTATAGCTATCACAGATAAAGAAATTGAGGCTCAGAGAGGAAGCAATTTGTCTACAATCACACAAAATTAATAAGTAATGAAGCTGGATTAAAAGCTGGATCTGACCCAAATACCATTTTAATTTATCTACAAAACCTACTTATTGATAATTTTATTATGCCAAACAATTTATTTGATATTCTTTTAATTGCTCTTTTACTTATTTGATTTAATATGTTGTCCTATCCTAATAATTAGTATAAATGAAAAGAAAATAGTTTGATTTTTATGTGAAATTATTGTTTTTTTAAAGATCTTCTGGAGAGCATTATTTTTGCTCTTTATTACATGTTCCATGACCTAAATAATCATAGGTTGAATTTTTCTTCTTTTCTCTAGCAGTATGGATGAAGAGATATGAAAGCTCATATTAGAATATATATATATATATACATATATATATATAGATATAGATATACATACACACACATACTTATATAAAAGTCTAAGCAACTGGTCAACTGGACAACTAGCTGTTAGCTATGAGGTGCACTGACCACCAGGGGGCAGACGCTCAATGCAGGAGCTGCAGAGCTGCAGTGACTTGGCAGCTATGGCTCTCGGCAGGTGACATACCCAGAGCCAAAGAGGAGGGAGCCCAATTCCAGGGTGTGTCACCTGAGAACCACCCTCTCACAATCCAGGACTCCTCAGAGGATGTAGGAGAGCTGGTTTTGGCTTGATCCCTGCAGGCCAGGCCAAGGGACCCCACCTGTGCATGAATACGTGCACCGGGCCTCTAGTATAAAATAAACATATATGGCTTTCAAAGCCATATACTCCCAGAAATCAGCTTTGCTCCTTCCCTGTTTAAAAATTACTTTGACCCCTAGAGCAGGTTATTTCAGTTTCTTATACGTGTATCCAAGGGCAAGGTAAAGCCTCATGAGAAGTTCTAGTGTGAGTAATCCTATCCTGCAGGGATCATCCCTTTATGGAGTAAGGAGATTACAACCTGGTGAGGCCAAAGTTGAATGCAGTGTGATTATCTAAATCTGTGGGAGTCCATGGCAAATAATGTGTCCCCACTGTCTATATATATAAAAGCCTAAGCGACCGAGCAACCAAATGGCGGGTCAACTAACCTCCCACAGTCCCTCCCCTCAGCCATCTAACCTCTCTCAGTCCTTCCCCCTTTTCTGGCCAACCTCCTGTGGCCCCTCCCCCACCAGCTGTCCCCCGTCCCCCCCCCCCCCATCAGCCCTGATCCCGGGCCAGGCTAAGGGACCCCACCCATGCACAAATTCGTGCACCAGGCCTCTAGTTTAATGTAACGATATGACTATGGAGATTCATGATGACAAATATTGCATAGCTTACTATTAAAATGCAAGGATGATTTCTCATAAATTAAGTATAATATAAGAGAACACAACAAGGAAAAGATTGTAAAAACTATGGGAATATGGAAAAACCACCACAGAAAGTGAGGAACATTTGGTAATAGGGCAACATTTCAACAACTAAGAAAGAAATGCACAGAATGGAAGCATTGAATTCGATGTCATTAGCATGGAATTGCTACAATTCCAAAATCATTGCAGTGTTACTCTGAAATGGACGTCCTATAAATTCCCCTATCATATTAGCTTAGCTGTATTGGAGGTACCATATATCTAGTTATTTTAATTTTCTCTCCATGCCATGACACTGAGGTAATCAGACCTATAGGTACTTACACATAACTCATCTGTTTAATCCTCAAAGTGCTTTTGTTATATTAACTAAGATTTTAAAGATTATTTGTATCAATGCCAATATGAAAATATCCCAGGAAAAATTAAGTTACATAGATTTATTTTCACTTCTTAAGTAATTATTTTCAGAAATCTCTCAAGAGAAGAAGTACATTTATCAGATGATAGTGTTAAATCTGTATGTTCCCTTATAACTGGTGAAATTGAGCATCTTTTCATAGATCTGTTTTCTATTTGTATATCTTCTTGGGAAAAGTGTCTGTTCAGGTTTTCTGCCCATTTTTTAACTGGATTGTTTGGGATTTTATTTTGTTGCCGAATGGTATGAGTTCTTTATATATTCTGGGCGTTAGCCCCTTATTGGAGGTATTGTTTGCAAATATCTTCTCCCATTCTGTTGGTTGCCTTTTTGTTTTGTTGATAGTTTCTTTTGCTGTGCAGAAGCTTTTCAGTTTGATATAGAAAACAGTATGGTATTTACCATGGGGGGAAGGGGGTGGGAAGAGGTTGAAGACAGTAAAAGGGGTCAAATATAAGGTGACAGAAGGAGGCTAAATTTTGAGTGATGAGCACAAAAGGCGATATATAGAATTATACACCTAAAATTTATATAATCTTATTAACCAAGGTCACCCAATAAATTTAATAATAATTTAAAAAATTTGGATGTTCATATCTGAAGGAACCTGAGAGGGATCACATAACTCAGGCCCTGATCCCTCTCCCCAGAGCACACATACCTATAACTTCTGGGGAAATGAAAGAGTTGATATGACTCTGTTGTAGACATAAAATCAGTCTGAAGCAAACTAAACCTCTAACTTAAGCCCCTTGACTTCTAATCTAGAATTCCTTCTATAACTTTGCACAAATTATTCAATCTTTTTTTGCCTCCATTGTCTGACCAGTGAAATGAGAATACTGAAAGGGCTTTTCTCTTTGGATTAAAAATTTTAATGCAAATCAAATACTTAGAAACCATGCCTGGAAAATTGCAAGCTCTCAATAATGTTAGTCCTATGATTACTACACTATTTTACTATTTTCAACCAAATTTCAGAAGTGAAATATAAATTTATATATATATATATATATATATATATATATATATATATATCACACAAAAGAAAGAATGGAAGGAGTAGCTTGTCTTCAAAAAGGATGAAGTAGTATAGAATGTTTAAAAAGACCTCTTTATCTGGTAGTGCTATTTTCTCTAAGGAAGCAAAGTGAAAGCCTTGTTATCAAGACCAAGTTTAGATAAAATATTGCAGTGGAATCCATGTTCATTTTATCATTTCAGACAATAGGTAGCTTTTTATGAAAAATACATGGTTTGACTGTGGCAAACCAGGCTATGTGGGGCCTAAAGTTCATACAATTTTGAGGGCCTTTCTTTAAAAATAATAGTGAGTATTTAGAATGCAAAAATAAATGATAACTAGTTACTAATTTTCAAATGTTGACAAATACCAATGTTTTACAAAGTGTAGAGAGAAAGACTAAAAATCCTATATATTCTGAATCAAGTTTAGATGTTTGAGAGTTTCCCACAGCAAGTGAAAGCATGATGCAATAAAAATATTCTGATTTAATATAACAACTCAAAATGATATTGAATGCAAACTGTAACTGAAAAATAATTTTTGTAATGGGAGGGTGCTTAGCCTATGCTGAGGCCTTTGCCCCATGTCCCAGTAGAAAGGGTAGGAAGCCTGAAGGAGGTAGAATGGGACCTGCTGAAACTAGGCGGGCTTCCACCAGGGGGGCCTAATGTCCCCAGGCACCAAGGCTGACAGGAGCTAGTTTGAACAGGCCTCTGTGAGGAAGGAGAAATGGAGACCAGTGGGAGAGAGAAGCAGCAGCAAACACAGCCTTTATCAGTGAGCACGGGCAGGAAAAGTTGGGAGAACAGAAGCCAGACACAAAGAGGAAGGACCCAGTAGAGGTCTCAGCAGATCTTTGGGTTCCATGTCCTGCTACTATAATCTTGCTCAAATCCTTTGCTCTCCTTACTTGCTTGACAAAATCCCACTTAATAAATAAATAAATAAATAAATAAATAAATAAATAAATAAATAAAGCCTTTTCTGTAGGGACTAGAGCTAGGAAACTATTTAAAAGGAAACTATTTAAAAGACTATTAAAATAGTCTAGTTAAGATGTAATAAAATTCTAAAGTATAAAGACATTGTTTCAAAGGCGAAATGACTGACCAGGTGATTCACAGGGTCATGTATGCATCTCAACCATCTTATATAATAAATACCTAATATGCAAATTGTCCCCTCCACCAGGAGTTCAACTGGGAATTTGACCAGGGAGCGGGGACGGCCCCTCCCCACAACTACTCTCATTCCTGATTGGCTCCCCCACACCCTGATCGGGGGCGGGGTTGGCCCACCAACCTCTTGTGGCCCCTCCCCCAGGCCAGCTTGGTCCCCCATAGGCATCCCCATACCCTGATCAGGGGTGGGGCCGGCTGGCCAACCTCCCACGTCCCCTCATCCTGGCTGGCCTGATCGACCCTGATCAGGACGGGCCGGCTGGACCCCATCCGTGCACGAATTCGTGCACCAGGCCTCTAGTAATGTAAATAAAAATGCCTCAGAAAGCAATACAACTCATGTCAGTCCTGTTTAGCCTGAGGAGGATTGAGGAATGGTCTTTTTTTTTCCTCCCTCTAGATATATAGAAAAAATTCCAGGAGTGTGGCATTGGGATGAAGATTTTCTTCTCCCTTAAACAGGGCTAGCTTATCTTTGGAATTTTGTCTGCTTTTAGATTCAAGCTAAGTATCAGGAGAACCAAGTAGGATAGAGTTTTATCATAGTGTACAATGTTGAATCAGATAAGCTGGATCAGTAACAGAACCGCAAATGTCCTTTAAAAATATAGCCTGTCTTATATTCACGTCACCTTGTCCCCACTGAAGGTTCTTCACCAGGACCACTTTAAAAGTATGCCTCCCTGTAAATTTCAATACAGTCACATGTGTGCACAGTTGTCTAATTGCAAGGAAAATTAAACACCAGAGACCAGAGCCTTGCAATATACACAAGCCTACACTGTAAGCTAATGGGTTAATAAGACTCTAAAACTGAAGTCAAGGAATACTGTACAGTAGTTATTTCTTAGAGTAGTGTGTGTTTTCTTAGAATTTCATGTGCTCTTTCATAAAAATGAAATAAGAGGATATCAACATAATATTTTCAAGCCACAAATGTTTCCCTTCTTCTACTCCCAATAATTTGTTGGAAGTCATTTAAGTAAAGTTCAGCCTTTAGGTTACTTACTAGAAAAAGATTATTTTTATTGTTTCCATGTTATGGTGGTGAAATTTGAATCCTGTGTCCAACATTCTGCTACACTAATGAGGCCTGTTTTCCAATTTCAAAAGCAATTTTTAGTTCTCATTATTCTTGATTCTACTACATTTGACCTTTTGAAAAACTTCTTTCTCATACTGATCTTTAATATCTCAATGTTCTACCTCCTTTGTGATGGTTCTTTTTCTCGTCTCTATCACTTCCACTTTGTGGATACTTTGCAAAAGTGTTTTTCTCCTCCCTCTGCCCATTGTATCCTTTGATTTTCTTCCAACTCTAATACTGTGGCCTTTCTGCTAAACATTTCCCAGCAGGTGAGGTTATTCTCTATCCCATTTCTGGGTCATTTCATATGTTATTGTTCCTTCCCAAAAGGATATCATCTTATACTAATGTCTACTTATTTTTCAAATTTCAGTACATTGGAGCATCTTTCCTTACGGAGCTGGGTACCTCTCCCGTGTATTATAGGGCATCCTGTGCTTCCTTTTACAATAGCCCTTATGTTATAGCATGTATTATATGCTGCAGTGGGTTTCAGTGCAGGAGGCCCACCAGTGGCATCACTATCATCTGGGAACTTGCTATAAGTGCAAATATCAAGCTGCAAGGTGACTGGACTGAGTTAGAAACCAGGGTGTGGCTTCATTTATGCTGTATTTTCACAACCTCTCCAGGTGATTCGGATCCAGGCCAGCTTTATAAGAACCACTGGGATGTTGCATTTGCCTGTTTTCCCCTTGATTGTTCTACTAGATTGTGGCCTGTTTTAGAAATTATGGTGGCATCATCTTCATTGTGATGTCATTAGTATCCCGTGCAGAGACAACGTTTTTATGAGCTCCAATTTCAGTTCTCTGTTTGCTCTCTATGTAATTTGTATGGAGAGCCAAGAGTCATTTCAAAGTCAACATCTGTGTTGGAAAGTTGACATCTAGTACCCCTCAGCACCCCTCAGCAACGCTATCCTCCAAAACAATTGCACACATCTGGCTCTACTCCCCTTACTGACAAAAACAAACAAACAAACAAACAAACAAAAATTCTCCCGCCTCTCCATTAGTCATGGAGAGGCCTTAGTAATCATCTCTCTTTGAAGAATAACTTCATTTATTCTGAGTATACAGCTAAAACATATCCACTATAGAAAATCTGAAAAAATCAGTTACACACACAAAATAATTAACACCTGCGTGATATTTTTGGCAATAATTAACCTGCTCTCATCCTCCTTTAGTTAACTGAAAGTCCCATCAACGCCTTTTGATTGCCTCCACCATTGCAGTGCCGTCTTTTTTTAACCTACTTCTATCACCTACTGCTGTAGCCTTCTATGCCAAATTAATTTTTCTAAAGTGTAATTCTGAGGAAAGTGCTAGAAAGTCCACATGACCCTCCAGTGCCTTTCAAAGAAGACCACAGTCTGGAGTAGACAGTCAGGGACTCCTACAGGCTCTAGGAGGGACTGCTTCCCAATATCACAGCATGTCCCCTGTTTTCTAACCTTTTGAATCTTGCCACTTCCCTGTCCCAGCATTCCTTCTCACCAGTGATTTTACTTAAATTTCCATTTCAATTTTGCTAAAATTGCAAACTTCTTACCTTCACCACCACTCTACTCCTTATCCCTCTCTCTGCTCTGTTTTTTATTTAGTTCTTATAGCCATTTAACAGACCATCTATTTCATTTGTTCAACTTGATAATTGACTGTAATATAAAGTTCATCAAGACAATGATTTTTGCCTGTATCTTGTTCATTACCATATCCCTAAACTTGAAACAGTGCTGGATACATAAAGACACTCAAAATGTATTTGAAATATTGACTGACACATGAATGAACAAATGAATAAATAATGACTATCTCCTGTGAAAATTCAACAAGTCCTCAAGGAAGTCAGAGCTCTTACTCTTTCTGCTGAAGGTGAACTCTCTGTTCTCTAAAGACTATAAAACCATTATTTGTACTCATGACATGTACAACACACTGAATTGAGTTATAATTATATGTTGCCCTTCCCGTTGAGGAATATACAAATTCCTTAAAGGCAGATATCAATTATCTCTGTATTTCTTGAAGTTCTTAATGCACTGGCAGGTAATAAATAGTTCCAAAAGTAGTTAAATTATTGTCAAAAGAAAATAAAATTATTATCAAAAGCAAAAAGGGAGTTACCTGTGAGGACATTTTACCATTTTTCCTGTTGCTAAAATTGAATGTACCTATACTCTTAAGAATAACTGTTCCCAAAGAAATCACTATGTGAACATTCCACTTCTTTACAGGTTATTAATGCTGCACTTGCTTTGGCTGCAAGACCCAAAAGTCAAGTGGTCAAAAAAACCATGGAAATGTACAAGAGCACATGGGAGAATCATATACATGTCCTCACAGAAGCTGTGGATGACATTACAAGCATTGATGACTTCCTTGCTGTATCTGGTATGTTTTTGATTTTTTAATTTATACATTTGCTCTAGTCAATTTTCTGAACCAGAAAAATACTGTGTCTAATTAATTTTATGCAATATAATGAGACATTCTTATTGCCAAGTGCTGCTACGTATGATCTATTCTTAGTAATAATTCTCATGCCTTGTGATCCTAAAAGAAACTTCTATTCTTGAGCAAAGCATAATTAAAAATAGTAGGTGGAAATCTTAGGCATATCCTGTTTTTTTCAAATAAATCATCCGTTTCTCTTCTTTAAAATATTGGTATGTCTTGATTTCCCTGCATTTCTTTTCCAACCAAAATATTTCTACACTCTGAAAAAAATATATACATATATATATGTATATATTGATGTGATACACAATGTGTACTTCAACTACCAGTGTAATTGTTTAAATAATGGTGATGTAAAGGATCAAATAAACTAGTCTAAACATCTGACTACATCAGGAACAGAGAGGCCTGAGAGTCCAGGCCAAGCCCAGGTGATTCTCATCAGGACGATTCTCACCACAGGCTTGTGGAATTGCTCTCATAAAGCCATATCCTCAGAAGCATAACTCAGGTTTGACTATACAGTGGGGCCTTGACTTACGAGTGTCCCGACTAACGAGTTTTTTGAGATACCAGCTGTCTCTCGGCTGATTTTTTGCATTGAGTTGATAGAGTAATTTGAGTTAACGAGCTCCTTAATGAGCTCGGCCTCGGAACGAATTAAACTCGTAAGTCAAGGCCCCACTGTACTGTTCTAACAGCAAAGAACTAAAGGCTTTTTAGTTTTTTTCTTTCTCATAAAAATTAAGCCTCTCCTTAAATTATGCATTTAGTTGAGAGAGAAAGAGATTTCCTTGAAATGTGATAACATGCTTTTTTATAAAGCAAACTCTTATGAATTTCTAACATCATTTTATCTTTTTAAAGTTTTCCAATGTATTTTGTCGTTACTTTTACCTGTGTATATATATATATATTCATCCTAAACAGTAGTTCCAGAAACCTAGTGTGTTTTCAAGATTCCGTAATGAAAAGAAAATGTGTGCTAATTATTCTAAAATTGGTTTTATTTCTGTAGAGTGAAAAACTTTGCAAATAATAGAAAATATATGGGAGAAAATATTAACGTCCCTTGTTCCCCTATTCAGAAATAACAACCACGTATATCTGATTTATGTCCATCCATCATATGTACATATGTACATATACATATATATAATATAAATTATTTGCCTTTTCACACATAATATTTGGCTGAATTTTCCCATATTAGTATATAACATCAAAAATCATTCAGTTTTTCTCCTTTTGTTAGCACTTAGATAAATTGTAATTTATTATTATGAACATGCTATGTTAAGCATATTTTTGTCTATTTGCAATGTGAATCCATTCAGTGTCTATATTAGGGCAGTCTTTTGCAATTGAGCTGTTCGGTGCTAGGTTCTTTATTTCAGGTAGTTCTTTTGGTTACAATGAAAGGAACCTGCTGATGCTACTTGGTGTAAAGGCACTGTTATTGGTATACTGACAGGGAGACCCTCCTGAACACACAAGAACAGGAACCGTAATTGGCCAGGTCTTGCATAAGTAGAGAGGCCGGGGTCCGGGGTCTACGTTACTCCTTGGGTCCTTGGAGCAGGAACCCATGGTTTTGCTTTTCAGTGCTGGATTCACCTGACCTAGCAACCTTCATAGTGTGCTACTTTCCATAAACACCTGCAGTGTTTCAGAGTATTTTGCCTATATGTAATAGAAAACGCATATGCAAGTTGCTTGAAGAATAAAAAACCTTCCTTTTATGTAACTAGATGTTTTAAGTAGTTGATTCTAGACTTACTAGCCCTAGGATAACAGAAAACTTGGATAGGAATAATGCAGGTATGTGGGGGGAGTATCTTATCATTAACATTATTTAGAATTGTTTGTACAGGGTAGTAATAAGAAATGGATTAATATGTAGTTGTTTCATTATTGTTTTTAAATTCTCTACAGAGATGCACACCATTGTTTTCTATACTGGGGTGGACTGTTTCTACTTTGCTGTTTTTTGGATGCTCTAGTTGGTAGTGGTTTAAGGTTATTAATGACCTATGTAGGCATCTCTGGATTCTATTGAGCTTCCCTCATAGTTGAATGTCAAAGCATTATACCTCAGAGCATTAGACAATTTACCTAAAACAGGAAGAAAAGCGGATTGTTGGCTTGAACCTGTCAAGAAGGAAATCGTTCCCAGATGCCTTCCATAAGACTTTCTCATACTTGTTATTGATTCGTCCTGTACCTTCTCCTGGACCAATCACTAGCAAAAGCAAATGTGATTCCCATGATGGCCTTAGAGTGCTGATACATGGTTAACCCACATGACTGGGGACCAGAGAGAGTGGTATCCTAATTTGTAGCATTTGCTGATTTCTGTGGCATAAATACTCCCACGTTGACAATTATCAAGCTACCAATGTGATGTCATTGAACTCTGAATTGGGAAGAAGTACATAAAAGCAGCTCTTGTGACCTGGTATAAACAGATTCTAGCAGACCACTGGGCTTATACCAGTCATAATTCAACCTTCCTGACTAGTCACTTACTATACAAACAACATCAAAAGTTTTATCTGCAGATAAGAAGGGAAAAATGGCTGTTGACTAAATAACAGAATATGTTTGTCCCAAACACTAAGTGGCATCCATTGCTTTATCAGATTTCTGTGCCTTCATTAACTTACCTTGTAGTTAGCATGAGCTCCAGTGGTGTTTCTTGTTACATCATTACTTTTCAACATCTGTTCCTACAGATAATGGCATCTTCTCTCAAAATCTTCCCAGTCAAATACATAAGAAAGAATATAGCTGGGTCCAAATATCTTTTTAGTTCTAAGGGTAGATCCTTAGGACCAGGCTAGAAGTCCTAAGTCTAAGACCATAGGCCAACCAATGGGTGGGTTACCTTTCTTTCACTTGGCTAATTATAGTTCAAATTTCTGTGATGGGGGCTGCCCCAATCTGGTAGCTTTTGTGAGGTGCAGATTTTCTTAGAAAAAGTTGCAGATGTGATCAGCAGTGAATGACTTTTCTGGTACTACTTTATAATGATTTTTTATCATATGTTGTTTGTATTCACAGACATCTGGTTCTGCAATTTGCCAGGTAGAACAACAAACACGTTAGTTCATAGAGAATCTAAATTGTGAATTACCTAGAAAAATATTATGTTTTCAAATTTTATAAACTTCTATCTTTTTCATGGGCTTTCTTTCAGTAGATAGAAATACTCAATTCTGTTTTTACATATAAGTAAAGCATAAGGATCCCGAAAAGACTTTTATTTCTCCTGAGTCAGTTATAAAAATTTGTGGATTCTCAACACACCAGCTCTCCACATTAAAATATCGACCAAATGACAGCTTAAAATTAGTGAGAAAATATTCTTAAACTTCATTATTTCATTGTCATTAGAAAAGGTAGAGATCACACTGATAAAATGTTTACCTTATAATAATGTTTTATATTGTCCAATATTGACTGTAGGCTCTTGAAATAAGGGTACTTTTGATACCAAATATCTTTTATTTATCTATTTCAATTCCAAATATAGAAATATCATTGATGATTTAAAAATTGTATATTTATATAATCACCAAATTTCTCATGATACACAATCAAAATGCCAATATTCAGAAGGCATTTGGGGATTTTTTGTTCTCTGCTATATGTAGAAAACTCCAAATACAAGTGCAATCAGTTCTTTCTTGAAAATAATAAGGAATATAGACACCTCACCAATTTATTATATATTTTGAAACTTTATATGTAAAATTATAATGAAAGAGTAAATCTATACGTACTCGCAAAAGCCAAGAGATGTTTGGCAAACTGTTCTCTGACATTCAGTTATGCAAGAGGCTTTTTATGGTTTCGTGTTATTTATGTCAGTATCATTCCACCAGTAATTAGAAAAAATTCTTCAAAAGGCATTGGTCCCCAAACTTTGTGTTCCATCACTGATGATGGAGCTTATCCCCACATCATTCACTATGCTTTTTATCACTCTCTGAAAATGCATGTAACAAAACACCTGTCAGAAAATCTCTAGTCTGAAGATTCTTTGACCACATCAGAGTCTGTCTTCTGCACAGACAGAAGATATACCTATGTGATGAGATTTAAGCAGCTCTGTCTTTTCAGCCTGCCCTGCCGCCTGAAGTCTCCACCATTAGTAATGCATTTGTGAATATAAAAACATTTCATACCTCTGTTTAAGACACAAATTTGGAAAAGGTAACATATGGTTCAATCGGCTTTTTGAACCATTGCATTAGTTGACTCATGGTGAGCAATAATCTCAAATAACTGTATTTAGAAGAAGTGAACTTGGATAGAAGAGAATGATTTGGACCATAAGAACTATTGAACCATTGCTAAGAAGTAAGGAAATGTGAGGGTTGGTGAATATTTGCCCTTTTAAAAAACTTTATTCCTTCCTTCATTAATTAAAAGGTGTTGCATAATTGTAAGTGCTGAACACTATGAATGGTATTGGCGATTTAATAATGAGTAAAATTTACTAGAAGAGATAACTTGCAAGAGAGCTGTGAGAATGGGGATTATTGGAGAGAGGGGATCACAGAATGAATGGAGAATACCACTGGCATAGTTTGGAATTTTCTAGAAGAGAGATTGCCCATTTATTGATTAGAATTAGCACTGCTGTTCCCTTATTGTAAAGGTGTTTTCACTTTAAAGATACTATCATATTGATTCTTGGTGAATTATAATATTGGAGGATGCTTGAGGATCTTTTATTCCATGTCCTAAATTTCTCTTTATGTCCACTTTCCTCTATATCCACTGCTATTATTCCAGGTCAATCCATTATCTCTTACTTGAATTGCCATATAATCTTTCTAATTGAACCTCCTGCTTCCAGAATTTTTCTTGAAGGCTTTCAATGGGTAATTTGCAAGATTAATTATGGGGGTTTATGTATTATGCTTTCATTAACTGTCTTCAGCCTAGAATTAATAGTTTTAAAATCTTCAAATTATGACAAATAACTTAAATCATTAATTTTCACAATGTTCTATGACCTTACTTAGTGACACAAAGATAACTGATACTGTCATCAAAAGTTCACTAACAAAAGCCTCTGTGTTCACAACATTGTAGTAAACATGATCTTTGGCTTCTACAAAGTTATATATAAGTCATTTAACAAAGGAAAATAAAAATCAATAGATTTTCAATTTTTTTCCTACCTTAGTACCACATAAACACATAATAGTATTAGAAAGATTAAATTTTTAAATTAATTGCACACATGCTCAGTACTATTAAATCCCAACATAATGTTTATGGAATAGGTGTTGGGATAAAAGATGACTAATACAGTATATATCTATGCAAAGATAAATTACATAATATAATTATAACTAATTATCATGCATTGATTTATATATCTCTTCAACATACACCTACTGAAATGTTAGTTGATTAAATGCATCAAAGCATGATGTGTTTCAATATTCAGATGCATGCTTTTAAAATTAAGATTTGAAATCATATTCTGCAACAATAAATTGTTATAAGTGTATTGAATATCAACTATGGGCAAGTCAGCATGCTGGGAAATGGGGGAGGATGTAAAAGAGGAAAAGGCATAATGCTTGCTTGCAGAGAACTCATAATCTAATATACATAGAGCAGTTTCCAAAGGATTATAGTAGCCATATGAACAAAATGCTGTGCAATGAGTGCTGCTGGAATGTCAGGTATCGGGGGAAGCATAGTGGTTAAAGTACATAGTGGTTGAACTGAATTGTTGAATTGAACCTTGAACAAATTGGAATGGCATCGTAGAAAGATAAAAGCATGTGCAAGTGCGCTGTGTTTGAGAGAGCCAGGTGGCCACTACCTCAGGAACTGCGGGTACATCTGGATTGGTACTAGCCTCTAAAGTCAACAGGTGCCATAATATAAAGTCTTGAACATTTGTAGGAGAATGCAAATGGTCTAAAATTTTGACGAGAAGTGTCATGGAGTGCTGAAAACCATTCTGATAGAAGTAGATCGTGTAGTGCTCAGTAATGCTTTAATTGTTCTTGGAAGTGAAAATAAAATAAACTCAATATAAAGCAGGTGTTCCCTCACTTTCTCAACCCCACCTCCAAGAAATTAAAACATAAGACTGGCACATCCAAGATGTGACAATAGGAAGATGAGGGGAGAGCCAGTTTGATGACTTAAACCCAGCTCAGGCTGAGTCACCCAGGTGTTCATTTACCCAGCAAAGAAGCTCTTCATCAGGAGAGTCCGGTGATGACCTGCAGCCAGGATCTTCTGTGCCATTGGCTCAATTGCAGAGACAGTCTTGTGGTTGTAAGGTCGTTTTCTGCCTTCTCTGTGATTACATTTACATTTTAATGTGGTCGTATATGGCTCAGTGATCATTGTGGAGACTGCAGAGAAATTATACACACAGCTTTACATAAGTCATGGAGAGACAGGGAGAAAGTGTGCATTCAAAAATGATTGAGTAGGCTTCCCTAAAGCAATCCATTGTTGCTCTATTGGTAATTATGTTTTGAATTACTGCCTGTACTTACATGACTGAAGAGTAGTTTGGGCATGTGAACTGATATTTATCATGCAGCATTTCGTGTACTAACAGGCAAGTTCACTCAAGATGCCCTCATTTGAATGAACAATAGGTATACCGCAGGACTGTTGTTTGAATATTATAGATTGGATCTTGAGAAAAGCCATAATTAGAAGCCCTTATTTTGTAAACTTTTCCAAAATCAGCCAGAGTTGAGAATTTTTAGCAGAACTTTAAGGTAGAGCTGGCATACTCATCAATAATCTCACTGATAAAATTAATAGCATGCAGGGCTTGTATTTTAGTCTTGTATAAAAAGATAATAAATAATTCCTAAATTTTGCAGATGTACTTTGTAAGTTATGTACTTACAAAGGCTATGAATGATAAAATAGATATTTCATAAAAAGCTTTAAAAAATTATCTCACTGAGTATATACAGTATTAATAACTATATCGCTTGCCATAGCCAGATATATTGAAACTTTCAACAAAAACAAAGACTCAAAGTAAGTCTCATAATTTCATTTGTATTTAATTAATTCTGGGCAGTGTGTCAACTCTAAGCTCATGCATTTAATTAGTGTAATTTGGAAAAATAAAAAGTCTTAACATGGTGAATCCTGCAGGGCATTTTATTATTTTTTATTTTTTAAAATATATTTTTATTGATTTTAGAGAGGAAGGGAGAGGGGGAGAGACAGAAACATCAATGATGAGAGAGAATCATTGATCAACTGCCTCCTAAGAGATCCCTACTGGGGATTGAGCCTGCGACCTAGGGAATGAGCCCTGACCAGGAATCCAGCTGTGAACTCCTGGCTCATAGGTTGATGCTGAATCACTGAACCACACTGGCCAGACATTTTATAGATTAAATGAGAGATTAAAAGGAAAGTTTCTTCTTACCATGCAATATTCCCCCACCTAGGAATGAGGCCAAGACGTGCTTCTGAGCATTCTGAAAGACCAAACACTTCAGCTAGAGATAAAGAGTTTTTAGCAGAAAAAGCAGGATGATCCTACCTACATGCCAAAGGTTGTCCATTGGGCCCACAACGAAGCATGGCTTGGGCTACTCATGCAGGTGCAGATACAAGATCTGGAAGTATGAAGCCATGTACATGAGCTTGCAAGTGTGTGTTGGCATTGATTTAGGGACTTGGATAGCATCCTGGGACCTTTTAACAGAACAATAGAACCCTCTGCTTACAGAGTGGTTCTACAGCCTGTGCTGTGAACATTCTACGCATATTTGAGAATGGCAGCTAAGAATTACATTCTCACAAAAGCACATGTCATTCTTACTAAAATGTCACCATTAAAAGAACTCATAGATTAAACATCAAGACAATGGATTCTATCTCTAGGGAAGCACAGAAAGAAAAGATTGGAGGGGTCTAAGTGCTTTAGATTTAAAAGTCTGCCATTTCTTACCAGTTCTATCATCTTTGGGAAATAAATTAACCATTGACTCACTAAATGCCATTCTGTAAAATGTTAATAGCGATATCATTTTGCTATGGTCTAAATGTTTGCATCCCCCTCAAATTCACATGTTGAAACCCTAGTGTCCAATATGAAAGTATTAAACGGTGGGACCCTTGGGAGGTGCCTCCTAGGTCAGGAGGGTGGAATCCTCATGAATGGAATTAGGTTCTTATAAAAGAGACCCTCCAGAGATCCCTAACCCCTTCCACTATATAATAGCAGAGTGAGAAGCCCACCGGATGTCAACCATGAAGAGGGCTCACACAGATCACAGCTGTACTGGTGCCATGATCTTGGACTTCCCAGCCTTCTGAAGAGTGAAAAAATAAATGTATGTTGTTTATAAACTATCCAGTCTGTGTTATTGTTATAGCAGCCTGAATGGACTAAGACACGTTTATTCATTTATTTAACAAATATTTACTGAGCACCTACTAGGTGATAGGGCCGTTTTAAATCCTAGAAATAGAACAGTCAGTAGAACAGAAAAAAAGTCCCCTGCTCTCTTAGAGCCATTCTTGCATGATTGCAATAATTAAATACGATGATGTAGTTAAAATGCATTGAATGGTATCTAGGACATACAGAGTGGCCCAGGAAAAGATAGACATTATTACTAACATCATTTCGCTGGGAAGCCATTGTTAAAATTATTTTTAAAAAATATGTTTTTATTGAGTTTTGGAGAGAGAGAGGAAGGGAAAGGGATAGAAATATCAATGAGAGAGGAATCATCGATCCATTGGCTGCCTCCTGCACACCCCCTACTGGAGAACAAACCTGCAACCCAGGCCCTGACCAGGAATCAAACCAGTGACCTCTTGGTTCCTGGGTCTATAGTCAACCGCTGAGCTACACTGGCAGGGACTATTGTTAAAATTTAAACTAGGTATGAGAAAAATAAATATCTTTAGAAGAACTACTTTGTTAAACCTATCTCAATTAGTACACTATAGTTTATCAAAATGACTGAGTAATTACCTTAAAAACTATGGTATATAACTATCAGATGTTAAAAATTTAGAATTATAATAATGCCAAATATTAGATAAAATGTAGAAAAATAATAACAATTCTATGCTGCTTCGTGGAATGTATATTGTTTTAATCTCTTTGACGAACAAAATAGCAATATGTGCTACCTAGATTGTTTTGCAACAAATACCCTTCTACATGTATTGGAAAAACTTGTGCACATATTCATAAAGAAGGCTCGTACAAGTATGATCACTATGGTATTTTTAAATAGTGAAAGCTGGATATAATATAAACATCCATCAGTAGGAGCATTAATAAATAGCAGCAAGCATAGTAGTTAAAACAAATAAATGTGTTTCACATGTTAATATGACAGATTTTAAAAAACAGTGTTGAGTAACTTAGCAAGTTTTAGAGCAATATGAATAATAGAATGCCATAAATGTCTAATGTAACAAATACATTCCTGGGGTTAGCTCTGAAGAGGGAGAGAACTCCATGGGGCTGATTGTACATATTAGACTTAAATTTTATTTGTTATGCTTTATTCTTTGAAAATAATAGAACAAAAGCTGATGAAAAATAGGATGCATTTTTATTGAAATAGATTCTTTTCTATATTTTATTATGTTATGATTTCTGCTTTAGAGATTAGTGAACAGGAGAAGTAAATCTCAAGATACAAAGACAGGCAGTGTGGTTGATTGTGTGCCTGGAAGCACAGAGCGCTCTTCCCAGGTGAACCTATATCAGTACTTGAAACTCACCAAGTAATGGTGATTATCCAATATTCCTGAACTTGATTGTGAATTAGTAATATAGTTTAAGAAAATGCTTTGTGAAGGTGAAAGTTACCTAAACCTTTATCACCCAGGATCAGACTCTGATGAAATAATATTCTGTAATATTTTTATGCCATTTTTGTACCCTTGTTTTGTGGGTGAAGGTAGGAAAAGAATGGCTAGTTTCTAAAAAATATTTTTGCTATGAACTATTTCAAGCATCCAAAGAGTAGAATGGATAGAATAATAAACAATTTAATCTTACCATGAAGATTCACCAAACCTTAAACTTTTGTCATACTTGATATTACATGTATAATTGAAGTCCCCTGTGTAACCTTTCCTAGGATTTTACAATTTTCCCTTTACTATGGATTTTGATGAAAGCCCTTGCCTCCTGGTGAGCAAATCTGCATGACAGACATTTTACTTATATTGGATTTGGAGATCCAGAGCATCCTAATAATCAGAGCCTGCCTCAGGCACTAGTTCTTCTCACTCTGGGTATATGAAAACTCAGACCTAAAGGTGAGGGTTTCCCACAGGGTCATGACAATAAGATTTAAATGTTATTCTGTGTTACCATCCTTACAGCAATTGTGAAGCAAATGATGGAGGAATAACATCCTATAAGCAAGCACACAATGAACACTTTGGTATTAACTGTTTACTGTGTCCGTCAACAAATGTTTGTGAACCATTCCCATCACCCTAGACATTGGACTTCTCTACAAGGGATGTATAGTCTAATGGCGGAAACAAGCCCTTGAATGCCATTTCAGTGTGGTGCAATTGTTTATATGGAAAGACACCAAGGTTATCTTTCTATCAGCTAAACCAATCTTTAAATCTCATTATGTTTTATTGTTATTTAAATTTGTGATCACTGTTTTGTATATTGGCATTTAGTACTTCACTATAAGGACCTTAAGAACTTATTTCAAAGAGTCAAAGCATACTTCATATTTAGTATTATATAATTTAGTCATCTCTATAATAATTAAAGATGCACAGTAAATTTCAATCTGGTTCTCCATACAATTTTTAAAAGATATAACACTAGGCATTTACAAATAATTTAATAGTTTTACATCTATTTATAGATAATTTTATGAATGATTTCCCCCTATATTACAGATTTTCTCTTTGGGATTAAGTTGCTTTGGGATTTCAGGTTTTCACAATACAAGTGCAGTACCTGTTAAATGATCATTTTAGGTCAGGTCAAGTTCAAGATGGCAGTAGAGGAAGGCCCTGAATTCACCTGCTCCCATGGATACAACAAATTTAGAGCTACATATGGAATACTTTACTCTGAAAAAGACCTGAGAGTTAGGTGAACACCTCCACCACAAAAGATAGAAGAGACACATTGAGATGGATAGGAGAAGCAGAAACACAGTTTTCCCAGGACCCCACCTGAGGCATCACAGCAACCTACAAACAGGAGGGATCCAAAAAATACAGAACTCTTCCTCGAGGAGTGAAGGAATTGTGCCTGGCATCAGACACCCCAGCCCTCTATCCAGCACTGGAAAGAGGTGACCCCGAATTGGGGTTTGAAAGCCAGTAGGGGTTAAGTCCAGGAAAACCACAGAACTGTAGAAAACAGAGAATCCACTCGTAAAGGGCTGACAAGGACTCACTTGTTCTAAGATCCAGCATTACCCCCGATACCAAAACTGTACAAGCATGTCACAAAAAATCATGAACATAGATTTTAAAATCCTCTACAAATATTAGCAAATTGAATTTAACAAGACATTAAAAAATCATAAACCACAGTCAAGTGGGACTTCTTCCAGGGATGTAAGGATAATTCAACATTCATATATCAATCAATGTGATAGACTGCATCAACAAAATGAAGGATAAAATTAATATCATCTCATTAGATGCAGAAAAGGCATTTGATAAAATACAACATCCACTTTTGATATAAACTCTCAGCAAAGTAGGCATAGAGGGAATTTATCTTACTATAATAAAGGCCGTATATGACAGACTAACAGCTAACATCATACTCAATGGTAAAAACTAAAAGTTTTTCCTTTAAGATCAGGAATAAGACAAGGATCCTTGCTCTTGCCACGTTTATTCAGTGAAGCATTAGAAGTTTTAGACACAGCAATTAGGCAAGAAAAATATATTAAAGGCATCCAAATAAGAAAGGAAGAAGTAAAATGATAAAGTTTGCTTTGATTATCAAGATCTTTTAGGGTTTCAAACAAATTTTAGAATTATTTGTTCTAGTTCTGTGAAATATGCCATTGGAATTTTGAAAGAAATTGCATTGAATATGTGGATTACTTTGGGTAGTATTGACATTTTAATAATATTAATTCTTCCAGTCTTTATTGTCCTTCAAAATGGCATTTATTTTTGAAAATAGGTTGCCTCTGAAATTTTGTAAGAATCTTTTGATTTGTCAAATGGCTTAATTTAATTGTGATATAGATCCTACAAGAATATTTGTACTTTGTTTATTAATTATAGTAAAATAGTGTTTATGTCATTTAGTCAAACTTGAAATCACTTCATTGTCAGACTCTATGTACATATATCTCTTCAAAATATAGCCTTATTAGTATATTTTCTTTTATTTTAAACAGTAGAGTATAATAATTTTCTTATCATATCTACTAACCCACCAGAATATTCCATGGAATTTTAAAAAATCAAGGTTTATATTTTGGTATTAGCATGATTTTCATAGTAAATATGATGATACCAAAACTGTTTCCTGGGGACTTTAGTGAAAGGTTTTCATAATGAAATATATGACATATATGCCTTAGCTAATGGTTAAATTAACTGGAGAATATGAAAATATAGAAAATAAAGGGGGGGAATCAAATGATCTTTTTTTTTAATCTATCACTGTATGCTAGGTAGCTGTTAGCAAGTTTCTTAAAATATCTGTCATTACTGCCTGGAGGAAATAGCTTTTATAAATGAGTTTAATAAAATAACTTTCACTTCTTTCTTCTAAAATAAATTTTAGCTGAATTTCCCAACATAAGTACCTTTATATCCCATTAGTGATTAGTGAGATATTAGGTATCACAGTTATGTCATTAATTACTACATTGATCCTGTATCTCCAGATACTAATGAAATACTTTATAAACATGCTTTTTTAAAATCCTTTGTCATAGTCTCTTTAAACTTATGTTCCCGTGATCACACCAAGTTCAAGTTCATATCATGGCTTTTTAAAATACATTCTAATATCAACTTTCCTCATAGTCATTAATCTTATTCTTAATAAAATTTGATTTCTTTTCTCTCCTCATGGGACGTGATCCTTGAATGTGATTATTAAGGTGGTGGGTAGATAAAGAACTCTGAAAGTTTAAGGGCTGGCCAAGGAATAATGTTATCCTCCTGAGTCATAGTGTAGCATATGCTATACTACTATGGCCAATATGTTGATATCAATACCATAAAATAAGATACACTTTAACTGGAAGCTAATGGAGTATAGCATGACAAATATTTGCTACAGATTGGAGGATTAGTGATGCAAGCATGGAATGTGGATACCATTCATGCCTTCTCCTCAGCTTTTGCCATTCAACACAACCAATGATAGCTCCAGTAACTCATCTTGCAAAGAAAATCACAGTTTATAATGGGCCATCTCTCACTGACCAGTTATTTGGATTTGGACAAATTTCTTAATATCATTTGCTTCCTTCTTCTGTAAATGGGATTAATAGTTCCTCCTTGACAGGCTAATCTTTGAAACTAAATAGGCAATGGTTTTGAAAGTGCACAGCAGAGTGACTGTGGCATAGAGTTCTCTCAACATGTTCAATGACCCTAAGTCAAAGTTACTTAAAAATGAATGTGTTGAGCTTTCCTCTCTTCTGTACATAAGAACTATTTTCTTAACTTACAAATCTTTAAATGGTCTCTGTATCTTATAGGGTCATTTCTTTTATCTTCTGCATTGCTTCTACCCATTGTAAGAAAGAGTTTGGGACGATGATTACATTAGGTGGCTTGTTACACGCCGTCACACTTCTTTGTTGATTTAAGTGTAAATAATAGAAATAAACTTGTGACTATTTTTAGCAGGAATAGAAGAATTATGAACCATACATTTTAAAGGAGATTTATGATATTAGAACTTGTACGTTTCCCACTGTCTCTGGAAGCGTATGGATTAACCATCGTCTAATACACTGGAATACTGCCTGGCAGTGTCTGCTTTTTACTGCTTTATTGGCAAGTGGTTAATTGGAACTAGTTTGCCTTTGTGTCCTTTTTAAATTCTGGTTGTATTTAATATTTAGAGATGCTATTGGGTAATGAATTATGTCTCAAGATCTCTGTGAAAGAAGTTGTCACATTAATAAGAGTGTAGTATTTATGACCAACACCCAAGGGAAAAAAGGTAAAATTGTCAAGTGAAGTTGAAAATTCACAAACACTTAAACTTCCAATTGAATTAAATGACAAGGAATATGCAAACTACTGCTTTCTTCACTTTTGAGAATATTTGTTGTGGGGAGCAGATGGATGAAGGTTTAGAAGGATTTTTACTGCTCTTATGGCTTTAGAGGCTCTTCAAGGCTCTTGTTATTGCATTGCCTTTGTTGCAAACCATCCATCTCTTTGGTCTGTCTTTCATTGTACTTTTGCAAAAGAAATGAAACTGACACGATAAAGCTATTTTATGCAGCACACTGAATTATTATTAATTGGAGAAAGAAACATGCTTTGGTTAGAACATTAGCTTCCTGTTTTAAAATTATGTCACCTTTGATCTTCTAATTGTTCCAGATGAATATTTTATCTTTTTTCCTGTATTCCTGTCTCGTTTTGTCTTATAGTTTGATCTAGCAATTAGTAATATTCTCACTATATTTCCCTAAGGACAATCTGTGCTTTTGAGTACAATTGGTATGTTCACAGTCATTTTCAATTCCTTTTTCAACACAAGTCATAAACCCCCCTTTTCATGTCAAAGAAGAACAAAGAAGGAATAAGCCCAACTGGTCAGGCCAGATGTTGAGAAATCAGATGACGGGGGGGCTGGGGGGGAGAAAATCAAAAAGCCATTCAACTCCTATTTTGCTTCAGCCTTCTCTGTCAGTGACAATGATCTTCAGTCTCAATGGGGTATAACAAATATGGCTAAGGGGATCAAAGCCCAACTGGTAGTATAATAAGAGTATCTGGCTGATTTATTTTGTTTTAAACCTTTATTGTTGGAAGAATTATATATGTCCCCTTTATTTTCCTTATTGGTTATGGTTGAAGTGTCTAGATATTCAAGGTCCTACAACAGCTCCTGTCCCTTTTCTGTTACCCATAGCCCTTTGCTTGAAGCCTTGAGTGCTTACAGAAATGTCAAAATAACAACATCATAAGGTTTAAGGAATTGTATCAGGCAGGACAAGCTAGGTAATACATTGGTAGCAAACAGTGAAATATGCCAGCAGATTAAAGTGAAAAGGTTTATTTCTCAACTACATTATTTATTCATTGTTTGTTGCAAAACAGCAAGAGGTGTCCGCATGTGATAGCCACTTGGAGACCTACACTGATGGAGCTTCTATCTTCATAGAAGCATCCTCGTGCCAAGGGGCAAGGAAAAGAGAATGTGGAAACAACGTATATGCTTCCAGGGAAAATCGCACGCACCTACACGCACACACACACAAACAAACGAAAAGGAACTAACGACATACTTCTACTAGGAAATGCTATTTTGCATACATTTCATTTGCTACAGCAATGCTGTCTGAGTTCAATTTGGCAGAGGAATTTAATCTATATAAAAGAACTGACATTTGAAAATTGGCCTAATGATACCATAGATATATTCCCCAAATTTTCTGTTTCCTTAAAAATAAATCACTTATCAATAGTTTTTGAATGTATATAAATTATTCTTTAGGTTTACATTTTTAACCTATCTAAGATTACAAAAAAATTAGGTTACATATTGATTTCATTGAGCATATGTATATGTATGCATACATTTTTGTGTGTGTATTTATATATATTATACTGTGATAAACTTTCTTTAATATATTGAAAAACTACCTGTTTCAGGCTGAAAGAATTCAAGCATTCCATATTGAGTGAACGAGATTTTATCTTCATCATATCTATTTTTAAAGATTACCTTCATATTCCTTCTAAATTTGTGTCTTGCAGCTTGAAATAGATATTAAACAACTATGATATATGCAAAATGATATGAGTAAGCACTATATAACTTTTATTCTTTGTAGATGAAATAACAGACATTCCTAACATGTCATAAAAGATATAAAATTAACAGGTTAGAAGGTAGAGTCTTAAGAAGTTATAACTGACTCACAAGTCAGGAAAGAGACCCCACAAAATGAGGCACAGAAATAGACCAGAATTGGAATATGCTTATTTACCAATCATGCATTTTAATGAACCGCAGTACAATAAAGTTCTCCATCATTTTCATAAGATGTGTACATAAAGCATTATGAAAGGCTTCATGTAGGAAGTCACTTTAGCTGTGTGTGTATAAAGTTGCAGAGTATGAAGAAGAAGAAGTAGCATGAGTGATTATCTTTAACTCTTCATACTTTTATTTTTTCTTCTGTTTATAATTTTCATAACTCCTCTAGTTGGCCGTTCTTAAACTTTCCTTCTTTCATTACATCTATTTTCAGAATCATACAGAATACATGAGTATTTACTTGTCCTTCAATTCATTCTTACTATATTTACATCCAAATAAATATTTTAATAAACTGACCAAAACCCTCTCATGAACTATTTATGGACAAGAGATGAGTTGATCATTACCTTTGCTGTGTCTCATTGATTATATATAAAGATCGGTTAATAGCTTCTGAGCAAAACTTGGATAATATGACCTCTGAATTTTGGCAAACATTTGGGTAGATGCCAGTCAGTTCTGTTGATCTACCTTGGTTTATCAATGCAATCTGGAACATCTTACTAACATAGCACTCTTTTCTGCAATACCTCTATCTTATCTTCTCTAAAAATCAAAGTAATGTTTCTTGTATAAACCACGATGACTGAGATCTCTCTTCTCTTCTTTGAATATGACCTTGTTTCTCAATGACCCATCCCCATTAGAGTCTAGCTACTCTCCCTCTCTTGACATAACTAAAGGAATTCCTTTTTAGGTCATATGGTCGCATGTAAAGTGTTTTAGACATGTTTTGTGTCTTCTAAATTCTGTCACTCTAGGCTTTTCACTTTCTTTTGTCTACCGTTGTATGAGGTTCAGTTAAAAAAAAATTTAGACCCTATGAATACTCATATGACCCCTTCCTTGTGTGCTAGTTACTCATTCATAGTAATGTATTAGATGGTTATTTTTCTACTTTCATTGTTATAATGTCTATAAATTTTAAGTTTTCTTCAGCTGACATATTGTGACATTTAAGTGTGAGTGGTTTATGCTATACTATAGAGACAATAATTGTTTAATCAAGACTTCACACTGTAATTCTAATCAGGAAACTATCACTCCATAGGAGTTACTGAAAGCCATTCTGTTTTCGTTATCTTTCAACATCAACGTCTTTAAAATTAGCAAAATGAATGTTAGAAACAGATTTTCATTGGTGAAATTCATGGCTTGTTCATGAGTCTAATTTGAGAATGGTTACTCATTAGTGAAATAAATGGCATTCAAGATACATGTGTTAGCTAGGATATTGTGCTTATTCATGATACCCATAACCTGGATGTCTACCCAGGCTTGATCCCTAAATGATCTTGCATCCAAGCATGTAAGATGATTTCTAAGTTCTTAGTGCTTACTACAAAGGTAATGGAATCATTTCTTTGGATTATTATCATAGTTATTTCAAGTGGTTCATTATGCAAGATATGGTCCAATTACTTCAAAAGACAGATATTTGACTTTATCAACTTAGAGAAGAGCTATATGAATGATTTTGTGACTACTTGCTAATAAATATTTATTTAATAAGTATCTTTTGGAGGAGTGGCAGAATTATTAAAACAATTTTAAAGCTTATTAAAACATAATTTTGTGTTGGATCTATGGAAGGAGTGAAACTGCACAGACTTTGACTACGGCTATTGGTGGTAATTATTATCTACCTACAGACCCCAATGGCTATGCTGGATGATGTTGGCTTCTGCCCCTTACCTTGCTAATACCTAATATTTTTCCTAGAGATTTTCTTTTATATTTATTGATTTTTTACAGAGAGGAAGGGAGAGAGATAGAGAGTTAGAAACATCGATGAGAGAGAAACATCAATCAGCTGCCTCCTGCACACCTCCTACTGGGGTGGTGCCTGCAACCAAGGTACATGCCCTCGACCAGAATCGAACTTGAGACCTTTGAGTCTGCAGGCCAACGCTCTATCCACTGAGCTAAACAGATTAGGGCTTTCCTAGAGATTTTAATGAGATAGTCACCAAGCTTCTTAAAGAGTATTGGCCCGTAGTTGTTTTTAGATATTTCTTAACAAAATCTATATTTTGCTTCTTTTCTAAACTTAAACACAGAAGTGAAAACTGAAGGCAGAAGATTGTAGTTAATCTTGTCATATCACCATTACTCAGGTTCCGTCTATATCGTTTTCTGCATCCTAATGAGAGCTTTCCTTCAGCCAATCCTATATTTTCTGATAATATATCTTTCTCTGTTTCACAATATGCTCATAGTCATGGTGTTTCTCATAAGCTAGGACTGCCCGATATTCAGGTGCGTTTTGAGGCACTCATTTATTCTTTCTTTTTTAAATCCTAAAATATATGAATTTCAAATGTGTAAAATAAAAAGCTAATCTTTTCTGAAATCCATGCATTCATTTATCCTCTTTAGTTACTTTCACTTTTATTTAAATATAAAATGAAATTGCTTTCTGGAAGAAAATTTGAAGTAGTTGTATTTTGTCTGAATGTTTTGAAGTGAACATAGCAATGTGGTTTGCTTTTAGAGGAAGCAAAATAAACTGGAAAAAATTTTAATGGCATTTCATGCTTTTCCTCTCCAAGTATCAGACTGCAATGTCTTGGACCTAACCTTTTTTTTTAAGTTCCATTAACTCAAGTTCCATAACAACACGATTTATTAAAAACTTAGTTTCCAAGGGTGCCAACGGTAAGGTGTTAACTAATGTACTTGCAGCAGCTCCAAGGAAAATTTAGCTTTTTTGAAGAATGGCTCTCATGTTCCTCCCCTTTCTGTCATTTAATGGAGTGAAACGAGGAAGAAGAGTGGCATTGCAGGATAACAAAGAATTTAGAGTAGTCTGAAAATTGTAATGAGATTTTCAAATAGACCTTATTTTATGGGTTATTGTGTTTGTTTTTAAGTTAGGGCACTTCTTGGAAATGGAAACCAATTTTCACTGATTCCATCAGGTTTGCCTTTAAATATGTTTAAGGGTGGGTGGAGAGTAAGAAATGGTCATTGGTGTTAGAGTAATTTTAAGGGCAAATCTACAACAAGTATAAAAGGATTCTCAGAATTTCTCCAGTATATAGACCAATGACTCCAGCATCCTGTAGGTTACATCTCTATGTACCTCTTAGGGCTGAATGGAGGCATGGGCGGTAAGGACAACAAATAAAGATCCTATTTGAATTTGTCATTTAGTACGAAATAATTAATGCTAGATAAATGGAAGATTGCCAGAGGAGGAATATTTTTATTTTGCCCATGATCTTATACAATGAAGAGCTGTGGTTGGTGGCTATAGATCATATGCTTTGTGAATTACATTGAATTTTTTTCTATCTTCTAATTTTTGTGTTCTTCCTTCTTTATTTACTGTGCATGCTTTGAGAGCAGTCAGTTTTTACTGATGAATTTATTACAAGTCTGTTTTTTCCATGAATTAGTATCAGATTAAAGGATTGTGACATGCTTCAGAAATAAAACTTAACTACATTTAGAAATTATTTTTTCTGCCTACATATAAGGATTATATCATTCATTGATGTGATTGTGAAATTTCTGAGCACAGAGGACAAATTTGTGTTTCCCACTAACATAGCTCCAGTGCTGGATTGGTCAAAAAAATGAATGTGTGAATGGATACACTTTAAAAATGACAAGCACTGGAATAAATACATAGACACGAAAATATGCAGTTGATTGGAGGAGCTTGAAGATCAAAGTTAGTAAATAAGTAATTCCATTCTTTTCAGAATTCCAAAAAAAAGTAAAAATTATATAATTTATGTAATTTGCCAAAAAATGCAGTTAGGGACATGCTGTTTTATATCATCACTTCCAGAATTCTGCTTTGAAATGACTATAACTGTGAGACCGTAGCTAGATGAATTATTGAAATAGTGGAGAAATTGAATTTCTCTATTTCATTCACTCAAACAAGGAGTAAATAGCTCTGAAAATGAAAATTGTCTCCAAACAGATATCCAGTTTCCATTTGGGATTGTTTTTAAAATCAACTCCAGTTTGATCCAGATTGATATTAAATTTCAGTTCAGGTTTACTGAAGAATTTGCATAATCTTGGCTAAATTGGAGGTATTGGTGTGTGTGTGTGTGTGTGTGTGTGTGTGTGTGTGTGTGTGTGTGTGTGTATACGTTTTAAAATTCTTTTATCTTGTGCTGGAGTTTTTCTCTTAATGATCTCTTGAATAGAATGTTGTGTTGAGGTATTTTCTAGAGCACATGAAAGGCAAACAAGATAACACAATGAGATATTTTGAAAAGAGACAAACAATATGCAAAAATGATGCAGAGATAAAACATATCTAAATAACCCCATCACAAGAATCACACTTATCCTTGACTCCATACCCTTGTTTTAGCACAATACCTACCATATAGTGTGGGCTCAACATAGGTGTTGAATTTTATTTCATTCCAAAATATTTATTATAATTCACAGTTTTTATGTTTCTGAAAGAACCTATAATTATTTGGAACTAAAAAATGCTGATAGAGACATTAAACAAACCAAAATACCACATTAATTATTGAAATATTTAATATTATAAAGTTATAAAATTTCCATCATGTATGTCTTGATTTAAAGTATTTCTAATGACTTTTAATATACTTTTTTGAATTGTAGTAAATAATGAGTTGACTCTAAAATTGTATATGAAACTACAGATTCAATAATAGCCCAAAATTCTTTTTTTTGATGTTCCATTTTATTTATTATTATTATTTTCTTTTTTTCTTTATTGATTAAGGTATTACATATGTGTTCTTATCCCCCCATTACCTCCAACCCCCCCCCATTCATGCCCTCACCCCCCTGTTGTCTGTGTTTGCAACAGCATGAATGGAACTGAGAGCATTATGCTAAGTGAAATAAGCCAGTCAGAGAAAGATAAATATCACATGATCTCACTCATTTATGGAATATAATGAACAACATAAACTGATGAACAAAAACAGATCCAGAGACAGAGAAGCATCGATCAGACCATCAAACCTCAGAGGGAAGGTAGGGGAAGGTGGGGGTAAGGGGGAGAGATCAGTCAAAAAATTCTTAAAGAAGTACAAGAAATTGAGCAGCGTTACCCTACCAGATAGCATGAGCTTTAGTATTTAGTACTTAGCAGTGTGATACTAGAACAAGAATTGAGATTAATATAGAATTAAATATGAATATAGATAATAAAATATAATAGATAACTAAATATAGACTCAATTGTACATAGACACTTAATAGATAATAGAGGTGGTTGTAAAGAGGTATTGGGAAAGGATAGAATTTGCAATAAATGATACTGGAAACATTAAAAATATAAATGAATGCTTATTTTAAAAACTGCATGAAAACTACTTCGACATGATTTAAAGAGCTAAGTAGGAAAATGATATGCACTGGTGGGGGGACTGCAAATTGATGCAGCCACTATGAAAAACAATGTGGAGAGTCCTCAAAAACTTAAAACATAAAACTCAGCAATTCCACTTCTGGGTATTTATCTGAAGGAAATTAAAACACCGATTCAAAAATATATGCACCCCTATTTATATGAAAGGTAGAAAAATGCACATTGTTTGTAAGACTGAATGGATACAGATTCCAGTGGGCAAAGAGTATATAAAATATATTATTTACTATTAACTTACATTATTATTTACCATTGAGTGACTAATTTTCTCCAATAGTCTAAAAGCAAAAAGTCATTAAATAATTAAGGATTTCTTTTTGTTTACTTCAGTTAAAAGGAATTTATATATCACTCCCCCAAAAAATAAATAAAAAGCTTATGGTCTAGGAGTATCTGAAATGCAGAAGTCTTAAAAGGTTGAATACTTCATCCCTTATCATCATACCAAATGTCAACAGTTGTTCAGATGTCTAATTATGATATTTCTACTTAATTATTTTATAATCCTTTACTTGCATATTAGAAGATACCTTTTGCAAATACCTTACAAATTAACTTTTTTGGCAACTATGACTTTTCCCTAGAAACCTGGAGTTCACTGTTGGAAAAGTATTGTAATTTAGCAGTATGGCAAAAGAAGGCAAGCTGTTAAACATAAAGAACTTAGGCCCTGACCGGTTTGGCTCAGTGGATAGAGCGTCGGCCTGTGGACTGAAAGGTCCCAGGTTCGATTCCAGTCAAGGGCATGTACCTTGGTTGCGGGCACATCCCCAGTGGGGGGTGTGCAGGAGGCAGCTGATCGATGTTTCTCTCTCATTGATGTTTCTAGCTCTCTATCCTTCTCCCTTCCTCTCTGTAAAAAATCAATAAAATATATTTAAAAAAACATAAAGGACTTAGTTATGCAAGTTAAATTAGCAAATACACTTTTATTTCACCTTATTTTGTTATATATCATCTTAAAATTTTATTGAAATTGATGACTGTAAGGTGGATGATAATGTTTACTCATTGACAACCATTTGTTGACCAAAACTTAACCACAAAAATTTGTTTTTAATTATTTTTTACTTTTTAAATAAGATATTTAGTTAAATATGACAAGTAGTTGTTTTGAGAAATTTTTTATTTTTTTCATTTGTTAATTCTAAAAGAATTTAATACCAGTATTATTAGGGAGTCCTAAAATAAGGTTTTAATGATCTCTGTCTTTTTAAAAGTGATAGTTAATCTGTACTCAACTGGGAGGAGATTGAGAAAGACATACCCTTATTTGAGATATTTGTGTGTGCAATTTTTTTGAACCAAAAGCATATTTAGAGTTATTTATATATAATATCTCCCAGAGTTTTAAATGGACTTCAACTGTGGAATTAATTGAAAACTTTTTTTTTCAAATTTTATTGTGTATTAGAACCACTGTGTGGGTAAGGGAGGGGTGAGCTTTCTAAAGCAATGATTGTGGAGACCTACTCTGGGAGTTTCTGATTCGGTAAATTTGGACTGGGACCTGAGAATTTGCTTTTCTAACAGGTTCCCAGGTGATGCTGATGTACTGGTCTAGGGACCACACTGTGAGAATTAAAATAACTTGGAGTAGCCCTACACAACCTTAGAAATCTGCCCTAAAGTATGCTCACATTGTGAATCTCCTCTTGAGCATTGGAGATATAGTTAATAATTTTTTTGTTTATTTTCTTGACATACTATAAAAAAGGGGTCTTAGAAAAAGTTATAGTTCCAAGATAGAATAAAACAAAACAGAAACAAACATCTGGCATAGGTAACACGAAAGTTGTGATATCATTTTCTTCAATGGTTCTAAGGATTTCATTCATTCTGGAGAGAATTTAAGGTGAAGTTTTTTAAAGATAATGCAGTTTTTACTATGTTCTGGTCATGTCGTTATAATCAAATCAAAGTAACACAGGTAATGGTAAACTGAAATAATGTTAATTATCTAATATGCGTTCAAATTGCCCTCAACTTGTGATTAATCAATTTTTAAAATATCAAGCCTCTATCTGTATATGAATTTTACCAAAGGAATAATTTTGTGTACTTGAGTCCATTAGTCTAAATATGCAATTCTTAAAAAGGCTTTTGGTATAATTAGCATGTAGTTCTCAACCTTCTTGATTTTTTTCATGCTTTAGAAAAGAGAAGCTGTCGTATGTGTGGAGTCTAGACTTAATTTTTTAAATAGAGAACTAAATGTTGTAGATGGAAAGGTGATCCAAATAGTATAGCACAAACTATCACAGTTGCAAAGAATAGAACATTAGTATAAAGAGTCACATATCTATCTGCCTGGAAAATGTTACAATACGGTACTAACAACTGTCTCTAGAAACAGTTATAAAGTGCATTAATTTTTTTGAGAAACTTTACCTAAATTTCATAAATAAGTACACAATTCATACCAACTGTATTCTTCCATCCAAACTTAACATAATGTCCCAGCTCAGCTTTCCCACAGCCAGGTCCCAAAACAATATTCTGTTCAATTTTTGTATCATGGGTGTATTAACATTGTAAAAGACTTAAAATATATTAGTTTCAGAAAGTAGACCCAAATACAAACAAGATTCTAAACATTTAAAACTAGAGGCCCTGTGCATGAAATTGATGCACAGGGGTGGGGAGGGGATTCCTTAGCCCGGCCTACGACCTAGGGGGATGTCTGACTGCTGGTTTGCAGAAGGCGACAGGCAGGGTGCTTGCTGGCTGGCCTCACACCTGATCGCCGCCGCTGGTCTGCCCCCTGGAGGTCAGTGCCCGTCATAGTGACTGGTCTTTCCGCTGGTCATTCCGCTGTTTGGTTGATTTGCATATTAGGGTTTTATTATATAGGATGTTGATAGAATCCAGCCTGGCTGGTGTGGCTCAGTGGTTGAACATCGACCCAGGAACCAAGAGATCACTACTTTCATTCCTGGTCAGGGCACATGCCTGGGTTGCAGGCTCCATCCCTAATAAGGCAGTGTGCAGAAGGCAGAGGATCAGTGATGTTCCTCCCTCATCGTTGTTTCTAACTCTCTATCCCTCTCCCTCCCTATCTCTCTAAAAATCAACAAAAACGTTTAAAATGTAGATAGAATCCAAATATGCCATTTTAACTAGAATTTGGAAAAATGTTTTGAGACATTTAATAAAACAAGTGAAAACATATGAAATCCAAAATTGATATATGTAAAGTGTATTATTTTTGCCATCTTTACATTTATTTAATAATAACCAAAATGCTATTCAGATAAATATTCATGGAATGTGAAATAGAATTCATAAATATGAGAAATGAAATCAATAAACATTATTTTGACATCTACAAGCTAATTGTAATAATATGAGAACAAGTCAAAGCAGTAATTTATTTACAGAAAAAGCTAAATATTAGTAGAAACAGAAATACATTTTGAATTATTTGTTAACTTAGTTAATGACAAGGAATGTGACCTACAAAGCATTAGAAAAATATTTATTGGTAATTTGACACAAAACACTATCATCAATGATATAGCATAAAGCTAAATATGCCACTTTAATGAAGTGCTGATGTCAAGCTAATTATATAATCATTAATTCTAAGAATACTTAAGATTAGTCACTGCTGAAGAAAACAAAATGCTCTGTTATTTGCAGCTCATTTATGATGGAACTTGCTAGAGGTTTTGCATGTTAGCAATTATATGACATGAGGCTGGAGTATGTTTTCTGTGGTATATAACACAATAATAATACAAACAAACAATAAGTAAAGGTATTGTTACTTAATGAAAACACTATTTGATTTTGTACATTTTAAAAACTGTTTTGAATCAAAGAATAGGAGCTGAAGCATAGTGTAAAAGATTAAATGTTACAAAAGGGTGGTGAAAGACCTTATTGGTAGGAAATTAAAATCATAGTTTTGTTTTGATGGCTAGAGGGCAGGACAAGGTTGGGAGTAGATATATATGGCTAATATGCGAAGTTTCCTATCGGGAGTTCAACCGGAAGACCAGGAGTTTGAGCGCTCGCTATGATGTATGCTGACCACCAGGGGGTGGTGCGGAACGAAGGGAGGCCCCAGCTGGCAGCCAGAGGAAGGCCCCGGCCATCAGCCAGAAGGTCCCAATTGGCCCTGATCTCCATCCAGGCCTAGGGACACTACCCATATATGAATTTTATGCACCAGGCCTCTAGTTTCTATATATTTGCAGAACAGAACTGGGTAAAGAGTGGAAAAATACTCAAAGTAAGATATGTAGTCAAGTTGAACATCATTTATTTCATTTATATGCCTGTGAAGTCGCTAAGTTTTAAATGTAAATTTAGGAGAAAAGAGCAAGGGAAATAATCTTTTCATTGTTTCATATGTTATATCTTGGCCATGGACTGGTGTTTTACAATGAAAGGATTGCTACAATGACAAAAAGGAAGGTAGCATATAGGGGAGAGAATATTGCTTGGACTTAAGGTATGTGTGGAGCTGAAAAAGCAAATATCTAATAGTAGCTGCAAACTATTGGACAGTTTTCTCCTAAATACAGAAGGAAATGTAGTGTTGGGTGCATTTGTGTGCTCTGCCAGTGCTTACATTTTCCTAGAGGTAATGATTGCTATTTAAAGCGTGTCTTGGAATCAAAGATGTAAAATCAAGTAAGCAGCACTTTGTAAATGATAATGCATCATGCAAATGTTAGTTGCTATTTTTATATAGAACCGGAGGAAGCAAAATGTTGTTTTAACATCTTAATGTACGTCAGTGGCTTCAGTTTCCATAATAAGTGAAAGAGAAAAATATAGGTTATTATTTGACCAACGGACTGCACAAGGTTTCCTGCAAATGCTTTTCTGAAATTCTAAGTGTTATTTTTAAGCAGGCACTCAAATCTGATGTATTTTACATTTATGTAAGTTGGAACATTTTCTTAAATGAGAAGGGGTAAGAAAGTATTGCTAAAAGTTTTCAGGGAGTGAAAACCTAGTTTGGTTTTAGTAATGATTGTGTTCTCTCCTCACCTAATCTATCATTCATTACATCATTATCTTCTCTCCAGCTGCAATAGGCTTTGTGTGGTACTCATGAATATTGCTAAAGATCCCTAAATGTAATAGCTCTAGCTCTCTTATGCTCAAACTGATTTTCAGGTTTTATAGTAACTGACAATAAGTAACTTCTACAAAGACTCAAGAATGTCCATTATTCCTTTTGTGAATGTTTGAGAGCATCCTGGCATTTTATAGGAGTCAGTGCCCCATCAAAATTCTAAAATTTGATTCTTTATTCTACTCTTCAGTAAAATAAGTCCTTAGATTTCCATTGTGACTGTTTTCTTTATTTATATTAAGAAACAAATATTCTAAGTTGTGTGTTTCATTCAAGGCTAAAGAAGTTTTCTTCATTAATTGAAAACAAGGATAAGAAAGCATGCATGCACCTGTTCTCCTAAGAACATTTCTGTGTGTGTGTTTTTTTCCCCTTAATAGCTAGATTTGGTAAATAGGCAAGTTATTTTGAAAGCTAAAATATTATTGTATGGATTGTTTTTAATTAACCATTTATAAACCTATTCACCTCAAATATTTTTCCATCTCAGTAAAAGGTAACTTGTTTCCATTCAAAAAACAGTGCAGATATCTTTGACTCCTCTCTTTTACATTCTCCATATCCTATTCCTTAGCAAAACCTGAAAATATGTCACATATATCTGAAATACTTCCAGTTTCTTAAAATATACATTTATTAATTTCAGAGAGGAAGGGAGAAGGAGAGAGAGGTAGAAACATCAATAATGAGAGAGAATCATTGATCAACTGCCTCCTGCGTGCCTCACACTGGGGATTGAGCCCAGGACATATACATGTGCCCTGACCAGGAATTGAACCATGACCAGGATCCTGGTTCATAGGTTAATGCTCAACCACTGAGCCACACTGGTTGGGCACTTTCACTTTTTACCGCCACCAGTATCACAGCATTATTGTATTAGCCTCTGATATATTATACATATATTGGAATGTTATTACCTGTTTTCACTCTTAACCTCCCCTTTCCACTAGTTCTTTCTCAATATTGGATACAGATTTTTCTTTAAACTCCAAATCAGATAATATTACATCACTGCTCAAAATCTTATACCAATGCCAAGGGCAAAAGACAAAGAGAGAATATTAAAAACAGCAAGAGAAAAACAGTTAGTTACCTACAAGGGGGTATCCATACGACTGTCAGCTGATTTCTCAACAGAAATTATGCAGGCCAGAAGGGAGTGGCAAGAAATATTCAAAGTGATTAATAGCAAGAACCTACAACCAAGATTGCTTTACCCAGCAAAGCTATCATTCAGAATTGAAGGTCAGATAAAGAGCTTCACAGATAAGCAAAAGCTAAAGGAGTTCATCAGTATTATATGAAATGCTAAAAGGTAAAAAAAAAAAGAAAGAAAAAAAAGAAATGCTGAAAGGTATTATTTAAGAAGAGGAATAAGAAGAAAAAGGTAAAGATAAAAATTATGAACAACAAAGTGACAACAAATACACATCTATCAACAAGTGAATCTAAAAATCAAGTGAATAAAAAATCTGATAAACAGAGTAAACTGGTGAATATAATAAAATCAGGGGCATAGAAAGGGAGTGGACTGACAATTCTCGGGGGGGGGGGGAGAAAGGGGTGTGGGGGGTGCGGGCGGGAAGAAACTGGACAAAATCATACACCTAGGGATGAGGGTAGGGGGAAGGCAGGAGGGTGGGAACAGGGTGGAGGGAAGCTATGGGGGGAAAAAGAGGAACAACTGTAATAATCTGAACAATAAAGATTTATTTAAAAAATAAAATAAAATTTAAAATATCTCAAAAAAAAAAATCTTACACCAGCTTAGAGTTGCTCAGAATAGAAGCCAAGCCCAGCTGTTGTGGCTCAGTGGGTGACTGTCCACCTATGAACCAGGAGGTCACAGTTCTATTCCAGGTCAGGGCACATGCCCAGGTTGCGTGCTTGATCCCCAATGGGGAGCCTTCAGGAGGCAGCCAATAAATGATTCTCTCTTATCATTGATGTTTATATCTATCTCTCCCTCTCCCTTCCTCTCTGAAATCAATAAGAACATTTTTTTTAAAAAAAAAGAATAGAAGCCAAAGGCCCTACATGGTTTATTACCCACTGTTCGTTTGTCTCTTTGATTTCATGTTCTCCAACCTGTTTCTGCTTCTTCTCCTACATTGTCCTCCTTGCTTTCCCTGGAAAAGGCCATTAATCTTCTGTCTAGGAACTTTTCACATGATTCCTATAGCCTCTCTTTTTATTACTCACACTCTCCTGTCCATCAGGTCTCATATTCACCAGCTCGGAGAAGGCATTATTGGCTACCCTATTGCTAAGATCTATGCTCTACCAAATACTTCCTATCCTCCTTTTATGTTCTGTTTTGTTACTCCACACTTATCATCATGTGGCATGCTCTATTTATTTATTTGTTATTGGATATTTATTTCAACGCCCAGTGAAGAAAGGATTGCTGTTTTTTATTTCTTTAAATTATTTTCTAATGCCTAAAATTGCATCTGACACAAAGTAAATGTCAGAAAAAATGCTGAGTCAATGAAGAATTGAAGTTAATTATAAGGGAATCTCAATCTAGCTGCATAATGAGTATGGATATTTTTAATTTCAAATAAATGTAAAAAATAAAAAAGTAAAGACTGACAACTCGATATCCACATATAAAAATCAATTACAGGTGAATTCTTGACTTAGAAAAATAAAACTTCAAAAGGTAACATAAGAAAAAATATTCTATGTATTAGGTATATATCTGTTAGACAAACAAAAATAGTAATCATAAAGTGCCAGAAGCCAATTCCAGCATGACAGCAAGGCTGAATCTGGAGTGGCAAGGGCATTTCCCCAAACCTGAAAAGGATGCATTAAATTGATTGTTTGCTGCCAGACAGCTCAGGGCATCTTAATCTACATGTTATTGCCTCCTACTGGCCAAACACCTGACAATGGACTGTGTATAGGACCCTTTGAAGTGTATATCTCTGCCTCGCCTCAGGACAATTTGTGTTAACAAAAAGCATGGGGTCCTGAGACGAGGAGAACTTAGTTTCTTTAGCTAGGCTTCTCTGACCCCCAAATGCCTTTCAAAATTATATTTCGTCTCTGGACTCTTTATTAAGATACACACAGCCCCTCCTCCAGATTGCCGAACCCTTCTTAATGCTGGAACAAGAACCCCGGCAATAGAGGAAAGGAATAATAAATTAACTTAATTTAAATTAAAAACTGGTATATCAAAGAAGTGAAATTCAGAACTTTAGTAAGAATTAAATGGCATTAACAGAGTGAAATATTTTCAGTATATCTATATGACAAAAGACTTATATTGTATTCAGATTACATAAACAATTCCTACAAATTAATTTCTTTAAAAGGCAGACAAAACCATTCAAATGAATAAACAAAAGACTTGAACAGTCACTTCACAAAAGAAGATGTACAAATGGGAAATAATTACATTAAAATATGCTAATCTTAGATATTACAGTGCAACTCCTCTACAAATCTGACAAAAGGACAAATGACAAAAAAAGAAAAAAAATCCTGACAATTTCAAGTTTTGAGGACAAGGATAAATCCCCAAACTCTTCTCAATAGCTGGTTGCAGTATAAACTGGTATACATTTTTTAAACTATCGTTGGTATCATCTACTCAAACCAACATACCCATACCTGTGAACTATAAATGCTCCTTATACATATATGTTGTGGTCACTCTGTAGACAGAAAATGGACCCTCACACACCAAAAATGTGCTTTGGATGTTGTGACTGATGATGCCACACACACTTAAGAGGTTGTACAGAGATTGGTTGCTTATCTGAGGCTTCCTGGGCAATGAAGGCATATTCCCAATCAAATACAACAATATATGGACACTGTGGGGAGGGGTAACTAGTTTAGGGGCTAAGGTTGGAGTCAGGGTTCCCTCTCTTGGACTGAGGTTTGCATGGTTTAAACTTCCTGCCCCCACAGGAGGGAGCACTTGGGCTCTCTCATCAGCTTGGGAGTGGCAGGGCTTGAATGCCACCAGAAACATCAAAAATGGAGTCAACCTTCTTTTCTCGAAGAAGAAAGCCCCTGCCCCTCGCAAAGCTGAAGCCAGAGCGAAGGCTTTGAAGGAAAAGAAAGCAGGGCTGAAAGGTGTCTACAGCCACAGAAGACGAAGAAGATCTGCAGGTCACCCACCTTCCCAGGGATGAAGACTCTGCAACTTGGAAGGCAGACCAAATAGCCTCGGAAGAGCACCCCCAGGAGGACAAGCTTGACCACTAGGCACCACCAAGTTGCCCCTGACCACCAAGGCAGCTGTGGAGAAGATAGAAGACAACAATACACGTGTGCCACTGTGGGCGTCAATGCCAACCAGCACCAGGTCAAACGGGCTGTGAAGAAGCTCTATGACATTGTTGTGGCCAAGGTCAACACCCTGATGAGGCCTGACAGAGAGAAGAAAGCATATGTTCAACCGGCTCCCCACTACCGTGCTTTGCATGATGCCAGCAAAATTGAATCCAGCTGGCTAATTCTAAATATAAACATTTTTCACTGTCAAGAAAAAAAGAAAAAAAAAGAATCAGAGCCTTTATTTCAGTATATAACCCCCATATGCATACAATCTAAAAGTGCTTCATAAGGTACGTACATACATGTTCATTGCAATAGTATTTGTTATAACACAAAACAGTAAATTCCCCAAGTATCCATTAATTATAGAATGGACAAATAAATCATGATATATCTATACCATAAAATATTATACAGGAATAAATATAAGCAAATTACTGATACTTGCAGTAAGATGGCAGACTTATAGCCCTGGCCAGTAAACTCAGTGGTTAGAGCATTGGCCCATGGACTCGGGGAGGTGAGGGTATTGGGTTCGATTCTCAGTCAAGGGCAGTACCTGGATTGCAGGTTTGATCCCTGGCCTGGCCCCATGGTTGGGGCTCCTGTGTGAGACAACCAATCAGTGATCAATGTCTCCCTCTCTCTCTCTTTCTCTCTCTCTCCTTCCCTCCTTCCCTCCCTTCCACTGTCTCTATTTCTAAAAATCAATGGAAAAAAATATCCTCGGGTGAGGATTAACAAAAGATGGGAACCTTATAAACATAGTGTTATGTGAAACAAGATTAACACAGAAGAGGGCATAGTTAGATTACTTTTATATAAAGTTGAAATACAGGCAAAATTTCTCAGTATTGACTAAATTAGATTAGTGTTAAATTTTGGGAGGTTTGGTAATAACTGGAAGGAAGGATGAAAGGGATCTGAGATGGGTAATGCATTTTTTTAAATAGATTTTTATTGATTTCAGAGAGGAAGGGAGAGGAAGAGAGAGATAGAAACATCAATGATGAGAGGGAATCATTGATTGGCTGCCTCCTGCACGTCAGATGAGCCCGAAAACCAGGCATGTGCCCTTGACCAGAATCGAACCTGGGACCCTTCAGTCCACACCTGACGCTCTATCCACTGAGCCAAACTGGCTAGGGTGGTAATGCATTTTTAAAAAAATATTTATTTTTATTTTTTTATTACACTTGATGTACAATATATTAGTTTCAGGTATAAAACCCAGTGATTAGACATATAGCTTATGAAGTGATCACCCTGATAAATCTAATACCCATCTCACACCATACATAGCTATTACTCTATTATTGACTATATTCTCTCTGCTGTGCCTTACATCTGCAATTTTTCCTTAATCTCTTCCCCTTTTTCACCCATCCCCCCAACGCTCCTCCAATCTGGCAACCATCAAAATGTTATCTGTAGCTGCTTGTTAGTTTATTTTGTTGTTTATATTTCACACATAAGTAAAATCATCTGGCATTTCTTTCTTTGTCTGACTTATTTCCTTCAGCACAATACTCTCTAGGTCCAGCCATGTTGTTGCAGATGGCAAGATTTCATATTTTTAATGGCTGAGGCATATTCCATTGTGTATATTTCTCATTTATTCTTCATCCATTCATCTATTGATAGACACTTAAGTTGCTCCCATATCTTGGCTATTGTAAGTAATGCTGCAAATGAACAAGGGGATGTATATATCTTTTCGATTTATTGCTTTGGGTTTCTTTTGATAAATACCCCAAACTGGAGTTGCTGAGTCCTTTGTTGTCTCTTATTATGGCTTTTGTTTTAAAATCTGTTTTGTCTGCTGTAAGTATTACTACCCCAACTTTTAATTTTTGTTTTCACCTTCATGAACTATTTTTCCCCTTTTACTTTCAGTCTGCATGTCTTTTGATCTGAAGTGACTCTCTTATAGACAGCATATCTAAGGGCCTTGTTTTGTTATCCACTCAGACACCATATTATCTTTTGATTGGAGCATTTAATCCATTCACACTTAAAGTGATTATTGATAGACATGCATTTTTGGCATGTTATTACAGTATTCATATTTTCCTCCTCCTCCTCCTCCTCCTCCTCCTCCACACCCTTTAATGGTTTTGTGCTGATGAACGAACTCCTTTAGCTTTTTCTTGTCTGGTAAACTCTGTATCTGTGCTCTGATTCTAATTGATAGTTTTGCTGGGTAATCTTTGTGCCCAGAGAAGCCAAGCTGAAAACCAAGTCAGCTGCTTCTAGTGCACAATTTAGGGAAGATGCTGCTTATTTGTGGTTTGTGAACCTTTGAGAGACTTTGCGAAAGTCAAAGCATGAGCCAAGACAGGCCCTTTGCATGGAAAAGCCACTGGAAATGGCTTGGGTGGACCTGCAAGTTGGGGAAGGGGAGGCAGAGTCTCAGGGAATCACCAAGGTGGGACATACAGTGTAAACCAGGTTGATGGAGACTCAGCTATGGCACCCGCCTGCTGGCTCTGTGTGGGGAGGGCTCAGCAAAGAAACAATGGCCTCTGCTAGAACTTCTGTCTGGGGGAAAGCTGCCCCTCCAATTCTTGTTCCAAAGCCAGACAATTCAGTTCCTCCCTGTATGTGCCTGATGTGCCCTTCAAGCTACTGCCCCAGCTCTGGAGTTTAGGATAAATGAGTCCAAGTAATTCTGTGTGTCAGCCTTTTAAGAGGAACTGCCTGGGACTCCAGAGCCCTCCATCTCACTCAGTCACAGTCCCTGCTAGTTTTTATAGCCAGAAGTTATGGCGACTTATCTTCCTCTCATTGGAACCCTGGGCTTAAGGTTTTGGTGAGGGTCTTGCTCCTTAGAGTAGAACTCCACAGTAGAGATATCCCTTCTGATTTTTAATTGCCACACATGAGCTTGAGACTAGTTTATTATGAGTCCTGCCCCTCCTACCAGTCTTGATGAGACCTCTTTATACCCTTATTAGAGGCCTGGTACACTACATTTGTGCACTGGTGCGGGGAGGGGCATCCCTCAGCCTAGCCTGAGCCCTCTCGCAGTCTGGGACTAAGCTGGAGCGGGCCTAAGCTGGCAGCTGAACATCCCCCAAGGGTCCTTAGTGCTGCTATGGAGGCGGGAGAGGCTCCCGCCACCACCGCTGCACTCGCCAGCCATGAGCCCAGCTTTTGGCTGAGTAGCACTCCCCCTATGGGAGCACACTGACCACCAGGGGGCAACTCCTGCATACAGCGTCTGCCCCCTGGTGGTCAGTGTGCATCATAGCAACTGATCATTCCACTGTTTGGTCGATTTGCATATTAGCCTTTTATTATATAGAATTTGTAGGATTTCTGTTCAGCTATAATTCAGGTGATTCTGAATGATGGTTGTTCTGTCCCTTAGTTGTAATTTTGATGTGATTGTGTGAGGTTCTGAATACTGTGTTTACCCATACAGCCATCTTGACAGGGAATAATGCATTTTTTTTGTTGTTTTTCTGGATGGTGGTTAAATATACATATGCATTTTGTAAAAAGAAAAAAATAATTAAATATATATTTGTGATTGTTCACTTTTTTAAAAATATATGTTTTATTGATTTTTTACAGAGAGGAAGGGAGAGGAATAGAGAGTTAGAAACATCGATGAGAGAGAAACATCGATCAGCTGCCTCCTGCACATCTCCTACCGGGGATGTGCCCGCAACCCAGGTACATGCCCTTGACCGGAATGGAACCTGGGACCCTTCAGTCCGCAGGCCGACGCTCTATCCACTGAGCCAAACCGGTTTCGGCCACTTTTTGATATAAATGTCAATCTTGAATAAAATGCTTTCTTTTATAAAGAGCAGAATTCTGAATATTGATATCTATGTCTGTGAGCATATAAAATTATTATGCAAAAGAGTGCAAGATATAACTACTTGCTATGATATTTACCCAAAGATGTCTTATATTTCAAAAGTATGCATTTCGTTGCTAAATGCTTTACATTCATGAAATCACAGAAGTTATATCCAATAGAGTGACTCACACAATGTATTATTATCACTTTAAATTTTAAACTAAAAAAATTAGTTTTAAGAATAACTATGATATTAGGTGATAGAAATTGTGATGAAATTGCATACATATGGAATACTTTATTTTTTCCATCTCTTAATAGGTAATTATAACACCACTAGAGGCCTGGTGCATGGATTTGTGCACCAGTGGGGTCCCTCGGCCTGGCTTGCAGGGATCAGCCTGAAACTGGCTCTCCGACATCCCCCAAGGGGTCCCAGATTGCGAGAGGGTGCAGGCCAGGCCAAGGGACTCCAGCAGTGCATGATCAGGGTCGGGAAAGGACTGGCGGGAGGGCTCCAGGGCATGTCCAGTCCATCTCACCCAGTCCCGATCGGCCAGACCCCAGCAGCAAGCTAACTTGCCGGTCGTAGCATCTACCCCCTGGTGGTCAGTGTGCATCATAGCAACTGGTAGAATGGTCGAATGAGCGGTCGGACACTTAGCATATTAGGCTTTTATTATATAGGATATACTGCATGTTTATTATAACATTTGTTAGTCTCTGACTTTTTTCAAGAAAAATAAAGAAGCAATTTGCACAGTGGGAGGCAGGTGTCAGATCTTTTCTGTGCCACTGTCATATTATAAATTTTTTATTATAGTTCTGGTAAGCTATATTAATGAATAACAGTACAAAACATATTTAAATAAGATATTGGTAAATTGGTTTGACTTTAAGCTGCTGAGGTGACATTAAGTTATTATCACACTGTATTTTGTGTCTTGACAGAATTACTGCACTTTTCTAAAACAGGTTACCAACCTACTGCCAGGAAGGAACTTGAATACTGGGAAAATTAGGCTCATTTTTTATAAAAATTTTTAAAAATATTTTATAATGTCTCTGGAAGAGTATACTTTAGGAGTAAATTTATCTGGATTATATTACATTATAATTGACCCTGAGGCTACATCCCAATTGCGCTATTATGAAAAGTACTTTAAAAATCTATTTTTAAAAGAAAATTTTGGCCCAGGTTGTGTGGTTCAGTGGTTGAAATCTAACCTATGCACCAGGAGATCAGGATTTGATTCCTGGTCAGAACACATGCCTGGGTTTCTGGCTTAATCTCTAGGAAGGGGCATGCAGGAAGCAACTGATCAATGATTCTCTCTCATTATTGATGTTTCTGTCTCTCCCTCTCCCTTCCTCTCTGAAATCAATACATATGTGTGTGTGTGTATGTGTGTGTGTGTATATATATATACATATATATAAACACATATATATGTACATATATATTATATATATCCTGTATAATAAAAGCCTAATATGCTAAGTGTCCAGTCATCCAATTGGCCATTCAACCAATCAAAGCATAATATGCTAATGATATGCTTAGGCTGCTCAACTGCTTGCTGTGATGTGCACTGACCACCACGGGGCAGACACTTCAACTGGTAGGTTAGCTTGCTGCTGGGGTTGGCCGATCAGGACTGAACAAGATGAGCCGGACATGCCCTAGGCCCCTCCCACGGTCCCTCCCCAGCTGGCCAACCTCCCACATCCCTCCATGGCTCCAATCGTGCACAGGTGGGGTCCCTCTGCCTGGCCTGTGCCCTCTTGCAATCTGGAACGCCTCGGGGAATGTCGGAGAGCTGGTTTCGGCCCGACGGTGGAACGACCGGTTGCTATGACATGCACTGACCACCAGGGGCAGATGCTCAACTCAGGAGCTGCCCCCTGGTGGTCAGTGCACTCCCACAGGGGAGTGCTGCTCAGCCAGAAGCCGGGCTCACGGCTGGCAAGTGCAGCGGTGGTGGCGGGAGCCTCTCCCACCTCCGAGGCAGCACTAAGCCATCAGTCAGAGATCCCCGAGGGTTCCCGGACTGTGAGAGGGCACAGGCCAGGCTGAGGGACCCCCTATGAGTGTACAAATTTTGTGCACCGGTCTCTAGTATGTGTGTGTGTGTGTGTGTGTGTGTGTGTGTGTGTGTGTGTAT
>NW_005871110.1:4926030-4927805 GCF_000147115.1 Myotis lucifugus | reverse complement strand
TGTATGTATATGTGTATATATATATATCTATATATATATATATACTCAGTGACTGGAATGGCAAACGACCAGAATGACCAGTGGCTATAACTCGCATGCGGCAGCCAACCAGCCTAATCCCCATTGGCTCCAAACCCCCTGGCTGGCCCAGCCCTGGCTCAGTCCCCAACACCTTGACCAGGGGTGGGGCTGGCTGGCCAACTGCCTGCGACCCTTCCCCCCTGCTAGCCCACCCCAATGGGCCCCCATTGGCATGGGCCAGCCAGACCCCACCCGTGCACAAATTCATGCACCGGGCCTCTAATATATACCAAGAAATGCCATTAAATTAAAGAACTCTAGATAAAATGGGAAAACCAGCTACAGGCTCCATATATAGTTTTAACCTTTTTTTTCCTCATTCATGCATCTACTGGTGGAGTAGCCTATTACCTCCCTGATTTCCCTCCCCCCTCACCATATGGCTGGTCATCTGTTACATGATAAGACGATACAGCTTGTTCCAGAGACTACAGGGGGGATGTCTTTGTTGTAGAAAGTACTGGCCAAATCTCAACAAACCTGGGCTTAATGGCTCTTCCCGTGTAAATCACACTTTGCACTCCTAAGAGAGATTTTTTAAATTCTTCTTATTTTGTTCTGTTCACTAGGATGAAACCACCCTTTCTGCGGCCAAGGTATTTTGCCAAATTGAAGCTTCCATGATATCTGTGTAGGCTGGCATTTTATTCTGTCTTCAGCTTTTCTCATGTGACTGGGTGATTAGTTAAAAGGCCATGGAGGTTTCTGAAGCTCTAAACAGTCAGCTTTTCTGCACATAATGAACTAAACAGCAAATTCTTATTATACTTATTATATATGTCAATGCAAAATTGAGCAAGAAAGAAAAATCCAAACTTTAAAAGTTTAGAAATATAGTCACAACGAGTGTGTGAGTACTTCCAGCCAACAGTATTCATAAGGGTTGTTAGTGGGTTTCTTTTTGTCTGATTGTTTGAGTCAGGTAGAAAGCTACTTTGAATATAATCAGCATAAGAACGGTGTGATAAACCATTTTTCTCATCTTCCAGCATTGAATAAATATTCAAATAGCAACAATAATCAAAATTAGAAATATCTTTGACTGTATCTTAAATTGGAGCATTCTCAGAACACACATACTTCATAGAATATAAGTTTACAGTTTGATGTCACTATGAATGTACATTATTAGTTAAATTATTAAAAATATATTTAATAGCCCTGACCGGTTTGGCTCAGTGGATAGAGTGTCAGCCTGCGGACTGAAGGGTCCCAGGTTCGATTCCGGTCAAGGGCATGTACCTTGGTTGCGAGCACATCCCCAGTAGGGGGTGTGCAGGAGGCAGCTGATCAATGTTTCTCTCTCATCGGTGTTTCTAACTCTCTATTCCTCTCCCTTCCTCTCTGTAAAAAAAAATCAATAAAATATATTGTTTAAACATTTAAAAATATGTATTTAATATATTCACTCAGAACTGTTTTAGACACAACTAAGAAATACTCGGGAGTAAAATAAAGAGCTGTGTTGGAATTGTTGATTTGGAAATTGTTTCTGTAAACATCCCCCCCCCCCCCACACACACACACACAAAACAACAGACCCAGCCCTGGCCAGTGTGACTCAGTTGGTTGGAGTATAGTCCCCTACACCAAAAGGTGGCAGGTTTGATTCCCGGTGCCATTAGGAACCGATTAATGTTTCTCTCTTAGATGATCTCTCTCTCTCTCTCTCTCTCTCTCTCTCTCTCTCTTTC
>NW_005871110.1:4918152-4925924 GCF_000147115.1 Myotis lucifugus | reverse complement strand
ATATCCAGATCCCCACTGTATATAGGTCATAATAGGACTTTCCAATTTGACGTCAGATTTCATATGGCATGGGCCAAGGTGCTGGGTAATGTCAGTAAGAACGACCTAATGTATTTTATCACATCAAAGACGATCCAAACTCTGAACACTTAAACCTTATTCAAATATTTGAAATGTGAACACTGCGTGTCTCAGAAGGTGTTTTCTTCCCCTGTAGCACACACACTGTGTTCCCCACGGAGGAGCTTCCGTTGCGTATCAGTCGTTAGATTCGGTGACCATTCACTATTGCCATAAACCTTAAAATAACTTGTCATGTATCGAATATAGTCTGCATGTGGTTGATTTCTATAGTGTATTTCTTGGACATTTTGCAAACTCCTGATAGGCAATTTATGTTGCTTTGAAATCTATTTTAATCAAGAGGCAGTCTTTCCTACTTCTGAAATTCGGCTGCTATTTGTCCTGTCCGCACTCTATTTCATTCATTTTCAATACCAGTTACCACATGGAATCAAGGAAGAAGATCAACATTACTACCTTGCAAGCCCATATTTGGATTTTACTTGAGTTAGGGAGGCTATATTTAAAGCATGTTCTAATTGAGACTTTTAAAAAATATGGCAGGCACCTGGCTGGAGTGGCTCAGTGGTTGAGCTTAGACCTATGAACCAGGACATCACGCTGGTTCTATCACCAGTTCTATCCCCAGTCAGGGCACATGCCTGAGTTATGGGCTCAATCCCTAGTGTGGGGCAGGTGGGAGGCAGCTGATCAATGATTGTTTCTCATCATTGATGTTTCTATCTCTCACTCCCTCTCTGAAATCAATAAAAATATATTTTTTTAAAAAAACATGGCTGGCTACCTTCAGGAAAAAATTCTTCATTTCTACTAGCCTACAAAAGGAAAATTCCTTATTATTGTTAATTTCAGTTTAATTGTCTTATTTTCCTATGTGTAAGAGAAACATTTTGATTTATCATCTTCTTGTGGTACTTCCTGAGGAGGAAGTACCAACCATGTCAGGGGAATAATGGCTCACAGAGAAGTGCCAGTGAGACCATGTGGGAAAAGAATGAATTGGTCCAGTAGCATTAAACCCAGAAGGAGGAAGAGTACCTGCTGAATAAGATGTGACATGTAGAGCTTTAGAAGGGAAATTTAGACCTCTTATCATGAACTTCTTGGAAAAATTGTAGTTGCTTTTTTTCTATTTTAAAATAATACATGTTCATTAGAAGCCTGAAATAAAAGTCAAAATTCTCCAGAGATTTAATTTCATAAAATTTTCCCCAATAACATACTTTCCCTTTCTCCTAACTCCTGGGAATATCTAAAATAGATATATCAATAAAGGTATTTAATCAAAACACTAGTTTTTTCCATCAAATGCTAAGTTATATAATTGTACATGAAACCTGATATTCTCCTTACCTACTATCTATGAAACTTGTGCCTTTTTTATGCCAGTTTGTGAGAAATTGTGAGATGGCTGATCCTTCGTTCAGATCACATTAGTTTCTTTGCTTCCCTAAAACACCACTCCCAGTTCTGACTTTAAGCTCTTCTTTAAGTTAAATTCGACCTATTTTTCCTTGTCTGCAGCAAGGGAGTTCAGGAAAGTGAGCCCATGAGCTATCTTCCTAAACTCTCTTTTTTCATAATAGGAGGTTATTTAATATCCTTTCAGAGTAAGGAGTATACATGATTCTCAGAACTTTCATAGCTTCTTCTAGTCTTCGGAATGACTTTGCATATATTGCTAATGCTTTTTTATTCATTTTTATGGGGTTTTGGTAGTAAATTTAGGAATAAATTTTTCTGCATATGCTTGTGCCTACACCTTAGTGTGAAATCTTCTATTTGGGAAGTTTTTTTCAATTTGAAAGAAAAAAAATACTGATATCATTTGGAAGTAACAGAAATGCTGACCAGAACACAATGCAATCTACTAAATGTGAGTGTGTATTTGAGTGGGTGTGTATGTGGTTATTTAATCTCAAAGCTTATGTGGAATATTATTGTTTAATTCCATTGATATTAGAGGAAACAGGCAGAAAAAACAAGCCCACAGTTAAAGTGTTGGTGAAACTAAAATTAGAAAAAAAGACAATGTTTTTAGTCTTGTTTTATTTGATCTTCAGAAAAGCTAGACTTGTGACTTGGAGAGGTAGCTGCGGTTGGAGTGGTGGGTTAATCAGCAATCTCTACAAATCTATTTCAGAAACATCCTTGAAAAGAAGACATTAGTTTAGAGCAGCGATTTTCAACCTTTTTCATCTCATGACATACATAAAGTAATTACTAAAATTCTGCAGCATACCAAAAAAATATATTTTGCCAATCTAACAAAAAAATAGGTATAATTTTGATTCACTCACACTAGATGGGTATTGTTGTGTTGGCTGTTGTCATATTTTTATTTGACAATCTAAGTAAAAAGAGGTCAGTGCCCCTAACGAAATTGTAAGGTATAGCATATTTTAAAAATTCTTGGTACACACCGGTTGAAAACCATTGGTTTTGAGCAAAGTAACTTCTCCAGCTTGTGAGAAAATGATGCAGCATTTTAAATACTTCCACACACAGTCTTACACCTGGTCCATTTTTCTTCTATTGCTATTTCTTCTTTGAGAGGTGATAGCAGCAGAACAAGATTGTTCTTTTAAGTGTAAACATTCTAAGGCACATCTTCTTAGCTAGCTATTGTAAAATGCAATTGCTTGCTATATTCTATGATGTTCCCTGATATCATTTCTTTCTACTCACTCATGAGAAAATGAATATCTATGACTCTATTTCTCAAGAAGTTGAAATGTGTAATGTTTAGTGTTTTGCTGTGTGGTGGCCCTTTAACATTAATAGGGTAAAGTTTGATATAAAGCCTTACAACAAACTGTTCTTTATATAGATTAGATTCACTTTCAATTTACAGGTTGTTTATCCAAGCTATATTTTTATTAGTACTCCAAACACAGTGTTTCTTTTCTTTATCTCCTGGAGAAAATAACAAAACTTTCTAGCATGTGCATTAAGTATCATTGCAAAACAATAAAATGAGAAAAATTCAATTGCATGAGTTTCTAAAAATAGCGTATCCTTTTAAGATATGTGGCTGACATCTTGTATAGAATTCTTTTTTTTAATCCTCTGACTGTAGAATGGAACTCAAGAGTGGTAGTAGGTTTCGCTTTTTTGATGGTTGGCATGGTTATGGTTTTTAAAAAATATATATTTATTATAACAATTACCTCAAAAAATAAAAATAAATCTGCACTTTGACTAAGACAAGATGATGCCAACATCTCTTTTTGGGTCCGAGTTCCATTGTCTCGCAAAATCGAAGAATTAATTTGCAGACAAAAACTGTTGGTGGAAGCAAAGTTTACTGAGAGATAGAAGGACTCTCTGCCACAGGGAGCCTCAGGGAAGGGACCCAAAGCAGGTTTCCAGGGAAGCTTCCTGGTCTCAGTTCCAAAGTCCCCTGCCCCAGTCCTGGAAAAGGGGCAGCTGGGGTTCCAGGAGAGCCACGAGCAGGCCCGTGGCCAGAGCTTCCGGTCCATGCTGCAGCCATGTGCATTTCAGCATCCACGCTAATGAAAGGCCGTTAGTCCCTGTGGAGAGTTCCCTGTGGCCATAAGCCACGTGGCGCAGGGGTGCACAGCCCCTGCCGCAGGAGAGCCAGGAACCCAGTGCGCCAGAGAGACCAGGGAGTGTGCTTCTTTATCTCGGGGCAGATATTGCTTTGCTAGCTCCTGATTGGCCATTTCATAGAATTCTGCCTTAGCAACATCCACGCATTGTAAAGCTCACCTCTCCTACATGCCCTTCTTTCCCCGCCCAGCCGGTTGCCTTAGCAACTCCCACCTAACTGGCTCTAGTTCTAGATCCTTTCGTTTGATCCATGGAGCAGTCAGCAAGCTGCTTCTGCTTGTCTCTGCAACACTTCGCCCACCCCCACCCCCACCTCCCATCCACCACCCTCCACCCCAGTGGTCCCATCCCTGACCGCCTAGTCTCTTTCTGTCTCCTAAGATGGAAACAAAAAATTTTATTTTCCGGTAGGAAACTTGATGAAGCCAATGCTGACTTCTATTCACAAATGAAACCCATTATGAAGTTAGAGGTTTTAATGTTTTAGTGTCATTTGTCAACTCAATTATGTCTATTTTCATGAAGAAGGGGATCAAAAGAAATGCATGTATCTTTGCTACAAAAATAACAGATTAATGCTTTTTAGTACATGTTATTATTTTAAAAGACATATTGCTGGGCTCTGAGTCATTAAATGATTTTCCAAAGATGATGGTGTTCTCTGGAACCTAGATTTGCTGGATGAATGCCCTTTGGTAATGCAGTAGTTACTGCCTTTTGCTAAAGGTTATAATTTATATGAGCCAAAAAAGCACAGCTTTTCCTGGAATTGCAAAAGCTTTCCAAAGGCATTCATTTGTAATCTTTTACTTAACATTATTTATTAAGCTAAAACTATAACTATAAAAAATTCATTTTTAATTTCAATTGTTGAAATGTTAAAATCAAGCAATTGAAAATCAAAGTGCCTTTGTGCTTCCTATAATGTTTTTCCACATTATGCCGCCTGTAGATGAGGGCCCAGCACAATGTTTGGGATCTTCAGTACATAGGTTCCCATACTCCCCTTCCCTCTTGCTTCTTTACTGGTTGGTATTTATATCCACTGCATATTTCTAATCAGCACTAAGAAAGAACAAATGTTATACAATGCAATCGCACTGAATTTTTCCATAACTTGTGGATAGAACCACTCCATGTTAATACATGTAATTCCAGAACTTTTCATCTCTACTAATTTATTTCTTTCATCTCTCATTTTATTAGTCATTTTAAGAAATACATTTTCTAGGATTTTTGAATTTGTTTTACATACATATTCCAATTAGTGGCACCAAATTTAGGAACTGAGTTTTTTTTTTATGTATCTATGGGTGTCATTATTTCTCCATTACTTTCTAATGACTAAACATCTAATTCTAGAATTTAAAAATACGTGAACGAGTAAATCTTGCATTTAAAAAAGAGACATGTGATCTAGTTTCTTAGCCAACTTCATCTGATTATTGTGGGTTCTGAAAAATCTGGGGGATGTAAAAAATAGATGAAATGACAGTAGATGAGAACACTAAAGTTTAATTTTAGTTGTCTTTCATTTGTAGCAGCAGTTCTCAACCTGTGGGTCGAGACCCCTTTGGGGGTCAAACGACCCTTTCACAGGGGTCGCCTAAGACCATCAGAAAACACATATATAATTACATATTGTTTTTGTGATTAATCACTATGCTTTAATTATGTTCAATTTGTAACAATGAAATTGGGGGTCACCACAACATGAGGAACTGTATTAAAGGGTCACGGCATTAGGGAGGTTGAGAACCACTGATTTATAGCATGTTGAGGAAGCAGCAGAATTAGGTTGATTTTTTCTATTCGCCAATTTAACATTTTTTGGTACAAATGATATGAAAAAATACTTGTTCATTGCATATAAGTGAATCTGTTTATGTAATGATTTATTATGTAGAATTCAGCCTTTGGGTATGTGAAGAAAAATGTCAAGTTATTTTAATTGCTACAAACTAGTTATTTTAATTGAGATGATTTTATGTAGACTTTTTAAAAGTTTGTTAAGAGTTTAGGAAGAACTTTAGAACACTTTGAAAGCAAACCTAAGCTAGGCAATATATTTTTTTCGAAATTGTATTCCCAATACTTAGTGTTCTAATAGTCTCAGCATAAGTAATTATGGAAAACATGGATGAAGTAATTTTTTTTCTTTTTTTTTGCCAAGTGTTTCTCTTTGAGTGGCAGTAAACAGCTATGATTAATAGTGAGACCTTATTTTATTAAAAAATAAAGTCTTCAAATATCAGAAGTCTAGCCTGACATAATTTGGCAAATGCATGGACCATAAATATGTTCTTAAGATAAATTAGATTTCCCTCCACTGGAATGTTATTTAATCCCAACTATATGTATTTTGAAACTTTGTACAAAGTGTTTTTATATCTTGGAAAAATATCAGAATTTTTCTAATGTGTACAATGGATATATCGGGAAAAAGGTAAACTACGAGAAGTCAAATTTGAGATCAGAGTTTCTAAAAGCCATCAATCCTTTACAAATGTTTGCATTATCTAATTCGCACAAATAATTGTAGTTGAAAGAGATATTAATTATTTAATCTTTGAGTTGCAAAGAAATAGCACTCTTATTTATAACATACTGCTTATTTGCAAGACTAGTTTACATTAATTAAGGCTACCTAGATAAATTTGTATTAGTGACCTTTTATCCCTTTTCTCTAGAATAATTTTTGCTTATCATTTAGATTTCAATTTAAGAATCACATCCTTAGGGAGGTAACTTCCCAAATCTGAGTAGGTCAAATCTGTCATAATATTTTTATCTCTGCTAGCAATCATCATGTTTTAATTTCACTCTCTCCAATATTAAACAGTAAGCTCCATGAAAAAAATAAACAATTCATACTTATTAATTTTTTTAGTGCTTGGCTTGGTGCCAGAGATGTACATAGTGGTTACAGTTATCAAATGATTGAAAACAATTTGAATAAAATTTTATAAAAATTACATTGTTGAAGCTTATACAGAAGCATCTAGTTAGAGTATCAAATATGTTTGAAATAAAAAAATTAACAAACATTTATATAGCATGTCTTATGTGTCAGACCCTTGTCTAAGCTCTTGACATACTTACTCAATTTGTACATGAGAAAACTATACTCAAGAAAGTTGTGTAACTCATTGAATGTCACAGAGTTAATCAGATGATATTTTCTGCATTTTTAATTTGGATAATTATTTATTGTAAGGAATCCTGTGATTCTAAGTCATAGAATCTGAAAAAAATATGCATACCCAAGTCACTGTATCACACTCCTTAGGATATAACTACACTCTATACAATTAGTCATGAACTTTTAAATCTTTTACTTTCCACTGTGGTAACCTATCAATTCCTTTTCCCCTAATCTTCATAGAGTCATTATTTTAAGGATAAAAATAATACTACCATTTTTTCTATTTTATTTTTAATTTTTATTGTTTATTCTATTACAGATGTCCCCATATTTTTCTGCTTTGCCCACCTCCACCCCACCCTCGCTGACCCCTCCTTCCTGGTGGCCATCACCACTCTGTTGTCTTTGTCTATGGGTTTGCATGTATGTTCTTTGGCTGATCCCTTCACCTTCTTTCATCCAGTCCCCTCTCCCCCTCCACTCTGAAAACTGTCAATCTGTTTCATGTATCCATGCCTCTGATTCTTTTTTGTTCGTCAGTTTATTCTGTTCATTAGATTCCACATGTAAGTGAGATCACATGGTATTTGTTTTTTACTGACCAGCATATTTCACTTAGCATAATAATGTCCAGGTCCATCCATGCTGTCACAAAAGGTAAGAGTTTCTTTTTTTATGGCTGGGTAGTATTCCAGTGAATATATGTACCACAGCCTTTTTCCCCACTCATCTGCAGATGGGCACTTGGGCTGTTTCCAGATCGTGGCTATTGTAAATAATGCTGCTATGAATACAGGGGTGCATATACTTTTTCAAATTGGTGTTTTGTGATTCTTAGGACATATTCTCAAAAGTGGGATCACTGGTGGTCAATAGGCAGTTCCATTTTCAATATTTTGAAATTAAAAATTTTTGTAAAATTCTTACTGTTTTCCACAATGGCTGCATCAGTCTGCATTCCCACCTACAT
>NW_005871110.1:4903443-4917822 GCF_000147115.1 Myotis lucifugus | reverse complement strand
CATTTTGTAATTGGATTGTTTGTATTCCTAGTGTTGAGTTCTTTATATATTTTAGATGTTAACCCCTTATCAATAGTATCACTGGCAAGTATTTTCTCCCATGTGATGAGTTCTCCCATATGATGGTTTCTTTTGCTGTGCAGAAGCTTTATAATTTGATGGAATCTCATTTGTTTATGTTTCCCCTTGTTTCCCTTGCTCGAGGAGATATATCAGCAAAATATTGTTATGTTTTGTTCTTTAGGGTTTTTATGGCTTCACAACTTACATTTAAGTTCTTTTTCCATTTTGAGTTTATTCTTCTGTATGGTGTAAGTTAGTGGTCTAGTTTCATTTTTTTTTTTTTTTGCATGTACCTGTCCAATTTTCCCAACACTTTTTATTGAAGAGACTGTTTTTGCTCCATTGTATGTTCTTGCCTCCTTTGTCAAATATAATTGATCATAAAGGCATCTGTTGATTTCTGGGCTCTGTTCTGTTCCATTGATCTATATGCCGTATTTTTGTTTGTTTGTTTTTGTCTAAAGTTTTACAAATGTCACCTTTTTCCCAGCTTAATACACTCCCCTTACCCCCTACTGCCCAGCCATTCCCACCCCAGGCAAGCCCCCACCACCCCAGTGTCTGTGTCCATTGGTTATGCTAATATGCATGCATACAAGTCTTTTGGTTGCTCTCTAAACACCCCCCCCCCTCCGCCACCTACCATCTGTCTCTGGGTCTATTCTTGTTCATTAGATTATGTTGATCATTATATCCCACATATGAGTGAGATCGTGTGATTTTTATCTTTCTCTGACTGGCTTATTTCACTTAGCATAATGCTCTCCAGTTCCATCCATGCTGTTGCAAATGGTAAAAGTATAGTGGTGTAGTATTCCATTGTGTAGATGTACCACAGTTTTTAATCCACTCATCTGCTGATGGGCACTTAGGTTGTTTCCAAATCTTAGCTATGGTAAATTGTGCTGCTATGAACATAGGGGTGCATGTTTTGGGATGTTTTTACTGTAGTTGATTTCTAATTTCATTCCACTGTGATCTGAGAAGATGCTTGATATGATTTCAATCTTCTTGAACTTATAAAGACTTGTTTTGTGGTCTATCTTTGTGAATGATCCATGTGCACTTGAGAAGATGTATATTCTGCTGCATTGGGGTGAAATCCTATATAATAAAAGCCTAATATGCAAATAAACCAAATGGAGGAATAACCAGTGGAACGACCGGTCGCTATGATGCACATTGACCACCAGGGGGCAGATGCTCAACACAGGAGCTGCCTCCAGCCCGCAGCCCAGCCAAGGCAGGTGCCAGCAGGGGCCCTGCAATCACCCTGCCAGTCAACCCGCAGAGGGAGGCGACCAGCAGCAGGGGGCAGGGCCGACTGGCAAGCAGCGCCAGGCCATCCAAGGCGGGTGCAGCGGAGCCCCCCTATTGTCCCACCGGTCACCGCACAGATTGGCCCTGATTGCCGGCCAGGCCTAGGGACCCTACCCATGTACAAATTTCAAGCACCTGGCCTCTAGTGTTCTATAAATGAGTACTGCTGCTCCAGCTTTTTTATCTTTTCCATTTGCATGGAATATTTTTTCCCATCCCTTCACTTTCATCCTGTGTGTGTCTTTTGTTTTGAGGTGGGTCTCTTGTAGACAGCATATAGTTGGGTCATAATTTTGTATCCATTCTGCTACCCTACACCTTTTGATTAGAGCATTTAGTCCATTTACATTTAGGGTTATTATTGATAGGTACTTATTTATTGCCATTATATTTCTGTTTGGCTAGGTTTCTATATCCTTTTCTTCTTCTCAACAATCTCTTACAGCAATCCCTTTAGCATTTCTTGTAATGCTGGCTTGGTGGTGATGAACTCCTTTAGCCTTTTTTTTTTTTTTTTTGTCTGGGACGCTCTTTATTTGACAATCTATTTTGAATGATAGCCTTGCTGGATATAGTAATCCTGGTCTCAGATCCTTGCTTTCCGTTACCTTGAGTACTTCATGCCATTCCCTTCTGGCCTGTAGAGTTTCTGATGAGAAGTCAGGTGTCAGCCTTATGGGAACTCCTTTGTAGGTAACCGTTTTCCTTTCTTTTGCTGCCTTTAAAATTCTCTCTTTGTCTTTAATTTTTGGCATTTTAATTATGATGTGTCTGACCATGAGTCTGTTTGGGTTTTGCTTGTTTGGGGTTCTCTGTGCCTCCTGAACTTGTGCAACTTTTTCCTTTACCAGGTTAGGGAAGTTTTCTATCATTATTTCTTCAAACACCTTCTTTATTTCTTTCTCCCTTTCTGCATCTTCTAGCACACCTGCTATTCTAATATTGTTACATTTCACATTGTCCCACAGCTCCCTTAAGCTTTCCTCCTGTCTTTTAATTGTTTTTTTTTTCTTTTTGGTTCTATAATTGAGTGATATTTTCACCTCTGTCTTCTAATTCACTGATTTGATCCTCAGCTTCCCCTAATCTGCTGTGTATTCCATCCAGTGTGTTCTTTATTTGTGTTATGTCATTATTTATCTCAGACTGTTCTTTTTTCATAGTTACTATATCATTTTTCATACTGTTGAGCATCTTTGCCATCATTACTCTGAACTCTGTTTCAGATAAGTTTCTTATCTCTGCTTCATTTATCTCTTCTTCTGGAGAATTCGCTAGTTCTTTCATTTGGGGGTTCTTTGTTACCTTATTTTGATTGTCTGTTTGAGTTTGTGCCTATGTATTAGGTAGATCCTCTACACCTGTCAATCTCTAGTGCTAGACAGTGTTAAGGACTGTTTCTAACTAATTGGATGGGGCAAAGACTCAAAGCCTCAAGAGACTGCCTCTGTCTATAGACTACAGTGGGGCCTTGACTTAAGAGTGTCCCGACTAAAGAGTTTTTGAGATACCAGCTGTCTCTCGGCCAATATGTTGCATTGAGTTGATAATTTGAGTTAACGAGCTCCTTAACAAGGTCCTTAACAGCTCCTTAACGAGCTTGGTCTCGGAACGAATTTAAACTGTAAGTCAAGGGCCCCACTGGAATAGGATTCTGAACTTGAATTGGCCCCCAGGCAATCATTCCTCAGGGGTAGCAATAGTTTTTTTTTCAACAGGGTGGGGCAGGTTGCTTCCTGCCTGGAGGCTAATTGTTACTTTTAATCTCTTAAGTGGCCTCAGGGCAAGGTGTTTTCCAATAGAGTGTGTCCACTGTCTTCCCCGCAAGGCAAGGCAAATGTCTATGTGGGAAAGATGTCCTCCACTGTGTGAGGGAATGACTCAGCCCAGGAAACTTGGGGTGTCTGCCATCTGAGCTCTATCCCAGAGTCCCCAGTCCTGGATTCTGCTCTCACAGCTCCAGTCCACTTCACCCTCCCTCTGCCAGAGCACACGGTGGGTGGCTCCACAGGGAATTTTTGTGCATTGGCCCTTCAAAAGGGTGCCTGAACTTTCAGCTGCCACTCCCTGGCAGACAGCACCCCACTGCTTTTCACAGCTAGATGTTATGTCGGTACCTTCTTCAGTTTGGTGCCCTCTTCTGGGAGCCCAGCTTCGGGATTAGATCCCAGAGTTCTCAGTGGCACCCCTCTCCCCCCACAGCTGAGATATCTCTCTGGGACTTAAGTTGCTGTCTGTGGGTGCCCAGTCAGCCCTTTCGCGCCTCTGCCCCTCCTACCAGTCTCTATGGAGTCTCCACCTTCAGTCCTTGGGTATAAGGGTTCTCTCCTGTGAGTTTTCCATTGATTATTCAGGAAACCTTTCCATATTTCAGTTGTAATTCCAGCTTGTTCCTGGGAGCATGTCCGTGCAGCTTCCACCTACTCTGCCGCCATTTTTTTTCAGTGTCACAAATATCAGTATATTTTCTTTAGTTGGACAAACACATTATACATATTGAGAAGATTCATTGATCCAATCAACAAACCTTTATTGATTGCCTACTATATAAATTTGCAGAACTCAGGTACTGGCAATATGAGGATTCATAATACATTTCCAGCATTAAAAGAGCTCAAGGGAAGGCTGGTACAAAATATAAATACAAGGAAAGGAACATAAGCCAAAATAACATTGTAAGTTCATATTGAAAATATAACAATAAAAGATTAAAAGGAAAAAATATGTAGCAAGGATATAAAAATCAAGATATATATCTTTGTGTATCAGAAGCTATACATATTTAGCAGCGAGAGGGAACCAAAGCCACAGGCATTATACTCTAGGATAGAATTTTATTTCTTTTCTTCCCCATTATTCAAAGTTTTTTCAGGTTTGAAGAAAAATTGAAACAAAATGCATTGTATGAATCAGAGAGCTGGAGCTACAGCTTTTAAATCCCGCCGGCATATATAGAAAGAAAAACAAAACTAGAGGGACAAGGGGGTTCTGAGATAAATAAAACTAAAAGTGTTAAAATAAAATCATCAATAAAGTGAATTGAAATCAGACAGTCATAGCGATTATTAGTGACTTGAATGAGAGAACTCCGGAATTTATGAAAACTGCAGCAAGTGACTTGAAAAAAAGCAAAGAGGTAAGTGCAATGTTGAGAAAATAAACATAGCATTTATCCACCAATCCCTACTGATGCATATCAGAAAAAGAGCTAGGCACAATTCACTTTAAAATAGCCTATCAATTACAGAGGAACCACTTCCTGTTTTTTTTAAAAAATAACTTAAATAAACATCAATGATGTACATGAAAAAAGCCTAGACAAAAATATTAATTTTTTTAAATTTTAGGAACTGATCCGGCTTTTAGTTGAGAATGACCCATACTTTTCTGTTGCAGGAGTTACAGAGAAACAGGAGTGGGCTTAGAGGAAAAAAAAAATTGAAATAATAGAAAATACTTTCAATGAGGCTCCTGTAAGAAATTAGGGCCTTTTTTATTTAAGCAAGGGTGAGTGGGTGAATATTAATAAGCATTTCAAGTCTCCTTATCAATTTGACTTTGAACAATTTGTGCTGGTCAAAATTAAACAAAACAAAACTACTGCAGAAAGTTATTGATCATAACTAATGCAGTGAGTATAAGATAAATAATGTATTTGTGTAATGGTTACCTCTAAAGATCAGTGAAGAAGTATCAACATTGAATAGTTTGCTTACAGACTTCATAAAGTCAGGGTCCCAGAAATGGCAATCCCTAGAGAAGTATCGAACAGACTGTCAAACCTCAGAGGGAAGGGAGGGGAGGGTGGGGGGAAGGGGGAGAGATCAACCAAAGGACTTGTATGCATGCATATAAGCATAATCAATGGACACAGACACTAGGGGGATGAGGGCACGAGTTGGGGGGGTGGGGGGCTCATGGGGGAGGGTAAGGACACATATGTAATACCTTAATCAATAAAGAGAAAATAAAAGAGGACAGATTCTGGAAAAAAAATAGAAATTTTTAAAAAATGCAGTCCATGCCTCACTTACTTCTACAAAGAACTGTGATAAGCAGGGTTCATTTCAGCTTCCTATTTCTGAACTTTATTTTTTTTAATATCCATATCACATGTATCATGGAGCTCTTATGAATTTTAAAATTTGTTTTTGAACTAAATTGCCTGACCAGAGCACCATTTCTTTGGAAAATAATTGTCTATTTTAAATGCTTTAATATCCTCCTGTTTCATCAATGAGAAGGAAAAGTGGAACAAATTTAAGAAAATGTGAGAATGTACCAGTTCTACTCTTTCAAAGTGTAGCTTGAAGGGAAGAATAGGCAGATTATATCAAACAGGAGAATTTAGCTGTGAGATTTAATACATGGCGATTATCTTTCCACTTTTTTCAAACCTTCGCTTTCATATTTTAAAATTCTACTTTGGCAGATAAAGTGGAGCCTATTATTGATTGTGGGTATCTGGACATGGACAATTGCAATCAGACATAAATCTCCCAAGGAAAGACCTTGTGTTCTGTTATTACGAATCAGTACTCTTCATTATGTGACATCCAGGGGCTGACATTTCTGCCTAACCTTCTAGATAATGGAGTTACATGGCTATTTAATCTTTTAAGGAAATATAAAGACTCCTAAGATTACACCGCTTTGCCTTTGTAAATCATACATTAGTGGCGTTAAGACGCAAGAGGATGCCTTTTCAAGCTTTATAGCTTGCACCAGCCACATAATTAATGGTTATTACCATTTGACTGTTGTTTGTTTTATAAAAATGACAAAATGTGAAAAGTGCTAATCCTCAGCTATGATTAAGTCTGATTTGAGTCAGTGTAAAAACTTGGAAGAAATTCAAAAGAAATGTTTAAAATTATTGTAATTGTCTGGAAATGTAAGGCAGTTTTCTTTTTGTTGAGTGTGGAAATTAACTATTTGACCTTCTAGAGTAGGACTTTTCTAACTGAAATGTGATATAAATCACCAGGGAATCTTTTTAAAATGCAGAGTCTGATTCAGTAAGTCTAGGTTGAGGCCCGAGATGCTGCATATCCAGCTAACACGTGCTCAAGTGATGTTCATGGTGCTGCCTAACAGACCAGACATTAGGAACCGGAACAGAGGTTAGAGATTTGTAACCTACACTCTATGGGGGATCCTCAAAGTTTGAGTAATTATATGAAATTGTGGCCTGGCCAGTGTGGCTCAGTGGTTGAGTACTGACCTCTGAACCAGGAACCCAGGTTGCGGACTCAATCCCCAGTTGGTGGCATGCAGGAAGCATCTGATGAATGATTAGCTCTCATTATTGATGTTGCCATTTCTCTCTCCCTCTCACTTCCTCTTAGAAATCAATATATATATAAAGAAATTGTGCACAGTGTGTGAGTGTGTGTGTGTGCGTGTGTGTGTGTGCATTTTCATGGGGGGGGGTATCCATAAGTTTGATCACATTCTCAAGGTTTGTGTGACCTACTGCCCTGAATTGTTGATTAGGATTTTCTTGATATGTTCTATATGTTCCTTGTAATGCTAATTCTGTGAGATAATCATTGAAAATGGTAATCAAATAAGTTTTGAAAATTCTATATGCATCATCTCTTTTGTACATTTAAGTTTCATATTAATATGCTATATATTTCACAAAATCCTGGAGTTTTTATACCTACCTAACTTTTCTTTTTAACCCCAGGGTTTCTTAAACTATTTAGTAATGTTTTATTTTCTCTTAAATTTTTCCAAATATGTCCCATGAACAATAAAAGAGGATATGGTTTACATTAAACAAAAGTAAATGTATGGAAAAAATTTGTATCTAAATTTATGATTTCCCTTTCACTGCTGTTTTTGCCCTCATTCTGTATGATTCACATTTGTTCAGATGATATCTCCAACTCATGGCCTCCTCACTTGCATTGATCTTTATCTTAAACACTAGAGGCCCAATGCACGAAAATCGTGCAAGAGTAGGCCTTCCTTCCCCCAGCTGCCAGCACCGGCTTGCACCGGCTTCCCTCTGGCTTCCCTCCAACACCTGGGACCCAGGCTTCCCTCGTAGCCCTGGCTTCATCTGGAAGAATGTCGGTCTAATTAGCATATTATGCTTTTATTATTATAGATTATTGTAGCCATTTATTCCAGTGGTCAATCTACATATGTATGGCTTCCAAATTGTTAATGTTAGTCTCACCTTTTCTCTTAGCTGGGGCCTGTATATCCAACTATTTATTAGACATCTTCACTTATTGGCACATGTGTATGGATATCTTAAAATTAACATGATCAAACAATATTTCCTGATTTCCCTTCAAAAGTCACTCTTCTTCTAATCTTACTCATTCTATTAATAGTGATCCTGTTTACTCACTTCAAGCCAATCCATCAGGTAACAAAAAGATTAGCAGGAGGAGATGGGACTATGCTACACAATTGGGAAGAGAATAATATGTTTGAAACTTGAGTGATTATTTTGACACCTCTTACTGTTTCCATGCCAAGATTTATTAATAAACAGACAAGTACAGCAGGCATGACCTGGGAAGGGAAGGTAACCAGAGGTTTAGAGCTCTCAGAGATGAGAGTCAGAATCACCCCACCATGCAATGGTGCCTAGATTATCAGAGATGATGGCTCAAAATTAGGGGAATATAGTATGGATGATGGTTGAGACAATTGTGAGTCTTGGTTACAGCCTAAAGATCAATTCCATCAGTGCAGGCTGTAATTCATCTCACTAACTTGTTACGTGTTAAGCTACCTAGGAAACAAAGACCAACAGGTTTCCAGAAAAGCCATTTCCATCTGTAATGAATTTACGCTAAGAAACAAGTAAATTTGAGTGGTACAAGAAGTGGGCTGTAGTAGATACTGTGGTAGTCCATTCTCTTTAGAAACTATGCAACGTACCCATGCCGCTGGGAATATCAGTTGCTGATGGTTCATGTCTATGACCTTCACTAAAAATCACCTTTCACCATAGAAAACATATTTCCCAAAGTTATGCCACCTCCTAAGTGGTGGTCTGCAGTTAGTGACAACCTTATATTCATATGAATATATATTACCTCCTGCCTCAATTTGGGAATGTCCTTATAGGTTCCAGAGCTTCTCAGAGTATCATTTGCAAGGTCGGTGGTTCAGGTTTTCCTTTTGCACAGTTATGTCTTCCTCATTTTCTTTAATGAAACTTCTTGGAGAACTCAAGAAATCTGCATGTAGTTTTTCCTGTTCAGCAGTGGCTCAAATACCAGGATTATCCTTAATTGATAATATCTTATAAATGCTCATTAAATGAAGTCATGAATTCCTTATTTCTGTAAAAATCACTGCAGAGTAATGACCATAAGCTGACCAATGATAGTCTCTCATCATTGATATTTCTCTTTCTCTTTCTCTCCCTTACTCTTTTGAAATCAATAATAAAATATATTTTAAGAAAAATAAATGAGAATTTTGTATAAGCAGACTCTTGATTGTAGTTGTATTTTTATAAGTTTTTGAATATGACCTATTACAAGGTTAAAAAGAAAATGATCAGTCTTGTATCTTGTTTTGCTATTTTATAAATAAACCAAATGACTCTTAAGTGAATCTAGCTAGAAGACAGTGATCTATTATATGGTTATGGTCTCACTGCTATCAAAATTATCCTTCGACTTTTGGATTTCCCAAAGTGTTCTCACATCAAATTCCAAAAAATCAAACTTCATCATGTATTTCATCTTTATGACTGCACCAGTGTGTTTAGCTACACCAGTGGTCGGCAAACTCATTAGTCAACAGAGCCAAATATCAACAGTACAACGATTGAAATTTCTTTTGAGAGCCAAATTTTTTAAACTTAAACTATATAGGTAGGTACATTGTTATTAACTTAATTAGGGTACTCCTAAGGCTTAGGAAGAGCCACACTCAAGGGGCCAAAGAGCCGCATGTGGCTCGTGAGCTGCAGTTTGCCAACCACGGAGCTATACTATTTTATTGTGGTTATGTTATCTCTCCTGGTTTCCCCAAAGTAACTACTAAATTTAGAAGTACCCTAAGTTTATTCCTGGCCCTTTTATATATTTCTAGTGCTACGTAGGAAATTCTGTGCAGAAATTTAGATTGAAGAGGGTCAGATGAGGAGAGGTGATCATTCAGAAGCATATTAAGTGGGTCAGGAGCAAGAAGCAAAGTTAGGGCAACACAAATTCTCATAACCAGAAACTTTCCTGTTGGCCTCTTCTCATTATTCAATTTTCCCCGGGGATTTCCCGTTTGAAGCTGCCATCATTAACCATGTTTCTGGAAACAAGTTAACTACTTGGTATGTGAGAGACACCTAGAATACCCAGAAAATGTCTATAGAAGTATATTTGATACAATCAAAATTATGTTGATAGAATAACTCCAGAAATTACTTAACTTTATTTTGAAATAATGTGCTCATTTTAAAAAGGAGAAAAGCAATGCATTCAGAGATTAGTTTGTATATTCTATTTCCACTTCGGGGTCAGGAGTCCATTGGCAGTGTTTGTTCCTCGGATGTGTCAAGAGTGTGAGATTTGTGCGCCTACTGCCTGCTCATATAGATAAGAAATAGCGAGGAGAACTTTCTGATTGAAATATATCTCCCATTCCAGTCTATGAATTATCTATTCATTTTCAGCGAGGTTACCACACTGTTCTTTAATGTACTCATTAGACATCAGAATTAGAGTCATTGACATTTTAGTTTGAATTTTTTTAATCCAAACATTGTTTGCCAAGGCCATTTTCACAAAAGAGTAAGAGTATTATTGAAAGAATAAATGAGGAGTGGGAAGACTATTTACATATCAGGAAATTTTTATGGTAAACCCAGGTTGTATACTTTTAATAGCTTAAGAACAATTAAACTTTGAGGTTTGGAAGAAGAGATATTAGAAAATGAAATTTTTAAAAAAGTACACTGAAGAGAAGCTTTGTCCACGTTACAGTTTTTCCCCTGATCCTTTGTGCCAATGAGAATGATCTTGGTGACCCCTCTGTTCTGCGTGGTGGACCTTCTATTTTATGATTAAAAGATGACACATGCTTTATTAAGAGAAAGAAATGGTTGAATGAACTATGATTTTACATTTGAAGAAGAAAAAAACATTTTAAAAATGAGAAATATGAACAAAATGAGTTTTAAAAAGTAATTTAAAAATGTTAGAATGGAACTGCAAATAATGAATGAAAATACACATTATATGTGCAAGTTATTAGAGTAGGCTTTTATCTTCAAACAAATATATGCCTAATCTATTAGGCAAAGTCACAGCTAATTAAAGAACTAAGAGAGAGAAGGAAGATTTAAATATTAGGAGCTATCTAAAAAACAGCAATGTTCCTAGAGTTTCTTTATTTATCCTTCCTATTATTAATGCTAGGTATTCCTCCGACAGTGTGTGATATTGTATATAAGCAGGTGCATCCATTTGATATTGCACAGGCTGCTTCAAAGGTGGAGTGAGTGGTGAAATAGCAGTAAATGCCAGTGATATATGTTCTTTAGATGTGGTTTTGGTAGAGTTGAGAGTAGGTAATAAAAATGACGAATTGACTCAAATCTTCCTTCCTTTTTCTTTCTTTTAAGCACAGTTGTTTAAATTCCCTATGTGGTTGGAATACATGCATGTGTAAGAAAGCATTCTGCTTAAAGTAGTTGGGTGTTTTTGCATAATCACATAAATCTGTTATCTGGTGTTTAATATTGTTGGAAAGTCAGACCATAGATATTTATTATTATCAGAGGGGTCTTCTAAAGAGTAAATTCACGCTAGTTTAACAAAACAGAGCAACTTAGTGACTACTAGATAAATTCCTTTGAAAAATTTTGTTCAGAGAGCTCTTAAACCTTAAGAAAACAAAGCATATCACTACAATCTACTGTTGCTATGAGGAAGATGTACAATTATTTCACTGAATAGTCATGGAAACTTATGTATATAATTATTTATAATTGCATGACTATGCTAGAGTAGTAACATCAAGAAATGGTCTAAAGTAAAAGCCCTTCAGTCAGACTTTCTGGTTCAACTCCAGCTCTACCATTTATTATTAATATTCAAACTTGGAATAGGTTATACTTACTTTTTTTTTCTTTGAAAAGAATGAGGATAATAGTAATTATTTTTGTGTTATTTATATGATTAAAGGAGATGATACTATGTCAACAATATACAGTAAGTGTGCTTTGTATTGTATACACAGGGGTTGGCAAAAGTAAGTTTATAGTTGTGAGTACGCAAAACAGTTTATTCTTGTATTATTATATGTTCACTAGTTGCCCTGCACACGAATCTGTGTGCCAGTATGTCGCTGCTGCCCTCCTGTAGCTCCCCCCACCCCCTCCCTCCTCCTCCCCTCATAGCTTGCTGCCCTGCCCCCTCCGCAGCCCGCTTGTACCTCGCTGGCCCACCCTCCTGCTGATCCGTGATCTGGTCTTGATGCGCTTGGTCGTTATGCCTCAGGGCATAATGGCTAATTAGCATATTCCTCTCTTATTATATAGGGTTATTGTATTATTTTCCATACGAACAACGTATGTATATGTATATGTCTTCAACATACAACTACTGAAAATTAAGTTTAAATTATAACTATACTGGCTTTTTCTTCCTATAGTTCCAAGTTTAAATATCCAAAAATTGATACAGAAAACAGATTTCCATAGATTCTTAATTTTTCCCTGTCACATTGGAAATCCAGACAAATTACATAAGTAAGATCATATAAAAATTAACCTTTGAAGGACTGAAAGTATAAGTCATGTAAGTTCACTATGGGGGAAGCAGTGTCATAAAACATGATTAGACTAAATTCATCGCATATGACTATATTCAGTGAATATGATAATTTAGGGCTCATACAGCAATTTTCTTTAGATAATGGATGGCATAAAGTCTATGGTATAGTAGGATAATGAGCAAAGAAATTTTGCATTTTGGCTTCATATTTTTTGATAACAGATGACATTTTGTTAATGTTATATCTAAAGTTTCATGTGAATATAAAGTATGAGTATAATAGTCTAGTTCTAATTTAAATTATTTAATATTATTTTATAATATTGTCTGACAGCCCCACTGTTCCATACATGCACTGTATGCCAAAATTATGATGCAATGTAGGATCCCATGCCTTTGAATTTACTTGACTGTCAAAGTCAAGCTTTGTGTTTATCATTTGGGTATACATCTTATACCTTCTGTGTGTTTTTTTATTAAAATTATATTGTTTTAAGGGATCATTTTTTTTAAACATTGAGAACTGAGAAAAAGATACAAGAGGCAACCTAAAGCAGGAAAGGTAAATAAATCAGAACCCATGGGCACATAGCATTAAGAAAATATTCCTAGCCAATTTTAACTCAGGTGTTTTATTGATGTGTATAAAACTATAGGGAAATAAAATTTATGCCAGCTTTCCAAAATGTATGAGGAGAGCACGGGTAATTATAGTTCCTCAAGTTTATCATTTTATAGCTATCTTGAAGGAACAAGGTAGACCGCTGACCCTAAAATAGTGAGATAAAAACCACCGATATGAGTGGAAATTGCTATTTGCAGTTCAACAAACATGATTGGAAAAGGAAATAAAATAGAAAAGGCAACAAAATGAAAATTAAAGAAAAACTAAATTAGACCAGATGTTGCGAATCTGTTTTTCATGCAGAGATGCTTAAATGCAGGGAATGGCCTTCCAGGCAAGGTTGCTGAGATAATAACACTGAATTTGTTCAAGATGGTTTGATTAGATGGTCTGATGGTGGAGATTTAGAACTAAAAGGAGACTAAGCTGTGTAGGTCAGCTGGGCTCTTTGCATTAAAAAAAGTCTCATATATTTATTCAAGATCTTGAACAAAGATTCTATTTCTCTGGCCTTTTTTTTTTTTTTTTTTTAGCCTTAGCATAAAAACAAACAACAGGCACACAACATGTTCTGTTTCACATTTTAATCAATCTTTTAAACAGCTTACCTCCCATTATCACTAGCAGTTGTTATCATGTTACCTTTCTCTCTGATTTTATTATCATGGCCTCATTATAGTATCTCCCCACTGGCTTCCCCTACTGTGATCCTTATTACATGGATGTTTGTTCCATGTGCTACTGTCTTTCATCATGTTTGAATCTTGGCAAAAAATTTTTTCTAAATACAATATCTTGTAGACAGATTGCACTGGTCTCATGCAATCATTGCAATTGTTGGACATCTGACTGCTATTCATGCCAATATTCCATTCTGGAAATTTCTGTGTGAGAGAAAAACTTGTTCTTGAATGAAGAATTAGGAAATAAAAGAACTATTTTATTTTTAAAATCTTTAAATAGGAAGTTTTAAACTTTTTGTGCCTCTTTTTTCTGAAATTGAATCTAGCATGAACTAAGGTGTCCATACACAAAGAACATGGATTGTACTTTGCAAGCCACGAAAGAAGTAACTAAAAACAATTGAAATGTGCAAAGAAAAAAGACATAAATAATACAAAACTATCTAGTAAACTAATATTTATATATTGTTTATAGTATAAAAAACTCTCCCAATAAAGTAGCTTTGGTAAATTCTTCAGTTTTTATACAGACATCACTCTAGCAATGAGTCCCACAGGTATCAGTTAGTTGTGTTTAAAATTTCATAATGGAAGACATCAGAGATTGTTGAACATATATTTATCATTTGGTGAATTGCTCATACATATTTTTTATCTGTCACGGAAAAATAAAAAAATACTGTTTTACCTTTTAATTAGGTAGCTCTTCCACAGCATTTACATTAACTAGGTCCATTTACAAGTTGTTAATACATGTAATCGACTCTAAATATTACTTTCACATGGATACTGACTTATAATTAAGGGAAAAACTTTATAATCATTCTCTTGAATTTTTTTTAAAATATTATTTTTATTGATTTTCCACAGAGAGTAGGAGAAGAGATAGAGAGTAGTAAACATCGATGTGAGGAGAATCATCGATCAGCTGCCT
>NW_005871110.1:4849821-4903343 GCF_000147115.1 Myotis lucifugus | reverse complement strand
ATGCTCTATCCACTGAGCCAAGCCGATGCAGCTCTCTTGAAATTTTAATTTGTGATAATTTCATTTAGTGATCTCAATACCTTTAAAATAAAATTTAGTGAACCTGCACCTGTTAATTGTTTCTGCCTGAATACATCCTGTGTATTTTAGAAAAACATTATTTATATACTAGAGGCCCTGGTACATGAATTTGTGCACTGGTGAAGTCCCTGGGCCTGGACTTTGCCCTCTTGCAATCCAGGATCCATCGGGGGATGTCGGACTGCTGGTTTTAGCTCGGTCCCCGCAGGCCAGGCCGAGGGACCCCACTGGTGCACATATCTGTGCACCAGGCCTCAAATGCATATAAGATCTTTGGTTAATCTCTCCCCTCCCTACCCCCTCCCTACTTCTTTCTGAGATAAATCAGTCTGTTCCACGTTTCCTACCCCCTCCCTATTTCATTCTGAGATAAGTCAGTCTGTTCCACGTTTCCATGCCTGTGTGTTGAGCGTTTGCTCCTCGGTGGTATATTTATATATATATATATATATATATATATATATATATATATATATATCCAAAAAAGGTTTTTACTATCCTTTTAATATCTGAATAAATACATGTTTATTTAATAAAATTTTGGATCCTGTGTATGTTTTCAGAGTTAGATTAAAAAATGAATAACAGTATAAAAATACATAGAGCATCAAGTAAAAGTGAATTCTTCAGAGAAAAATTGCTGATGATTGATGAAATTAGCTTCTAGTTCAGAGGTTGTAGGATGACTGAGAAGGGTCTATTAGAGAATCTTCTAGAGCAGTAGTTCTCAACCTGTGGGTCGCGACCCCTTTGGCGGTCGAACGACCCTTTCACAGGGGTCGCCTAAGACCATCCTGCATATCAGATATTTACATTACGATTCATAACAGTAGAAACATTACAGTTATGAAGTAGCAACGAAAATAATTTTATGGTTGGGTCACAACATGAGGAACTGTATTTAAAGGGCCAGAAGGTTGAGAATCACTGTAGAGAGCTTTGTTAAAATGTCAGGGAGAAACTCCATGGGAAGGTAAAAGATAAGCACAGACTATAGAAATCTGAGTTGGGATGAAGTATATTGAGTTTCCTGTAAGGATTGTTCCTATATATTTGAAGCAGTGTCTTTTACCATTCACTTTTTAATCATCCTTTGATTTTCCTCTCTAATTACATATAGTTTTGTAGGGACTTCCATATTTTTAGAAACAATCATGTTAATTCAAAACATTTTGTGAACGACACTGATTTGAGAATAAGAAATCATATCTTGAAATTACTTCTAACCTCGTGGACCTGTTTGTCATTTGTGTAGCAAATTCCAGATGTTGATAGGTTCCTTGAAAGTATCACTAATGAGACCAAGAAAGAAAATTCATCTACTGGAGAGGGATTACTCTGAAATTTTTTGCATCTGAGAACAAAATGTAAGGAAAAAATAAATTTTAATGAAAGGACAATATGACTGAGTTTAAAATAAATTCATTGACTGAGGAAATGAACTTCCCTAAGGCATCTATCTAATAACAGTTTTGCCCTTTTTAATTGTTAGCCTTTTCTTTTCATGTATAGAGATATTGTATTTTAGAAGGAAATTGAAATAATTAAACTGCATACTTAATGTTATGGGGAAATAAAAAATAAATAAGATTTCCCAGGTTATAAACAACTCATTTGTTCCTAATTTTATCTGTTCATTTAAAATGTTACGTATTTTATTCTTTGGGGTTTCTGTTCTACTATATGTATCATATACCTCAAGACATCACTTAAAATAGTGCCATGATTTTCTTTCTTTAAAAAAAAATGTTTTTAATTATGTTTTGGGGGGGGGGGTGGGGAGAAGGAGAGAGAAACAGAAACATCAATGCAAGAGAAACATTGATCTGCTGCCTCCTGCACACCCTAATGTGGATTGAGCCTACAACCCGGGCATGTGCCCTGAGTGGGAATTTAACTGTGACCTCTTGATTCCTGGATTGATGCTCAATCACTGAGCCACACCAGGATTTTTTTTTTTATTCCTGTGCCCCATAATACAAATTTTTGTAATTCAACATGCAAGTTATTCTGTATTTTCAATCCTAAACAAGGAATAGCACCCAAGCAAATACCGACTATTTTCTACAAGAGTTTTCAGCAACAGAGGCATTCAACATTAGCATCCCGTGTGCAGAATTGAATGGTTTTATTGCTTAATATGGGAGAATTGCTCACTACTGTCTGTTCCTGCTGACAGTCCTGATGTTCACTCTGGTAATATCCTCGAAGCTATTTTTTTTTTAACTCAGGGCTTTGATATTAGATGTTAATAGGTTCTTGGTCTATGGGAGAGGAAGCAATGAGACAATTAACATGGAAAAGCTCAGTCAAAGAAAAGTCAATGGAAAAGGCTGAATGAGAATGACTAAGGTTTGGTTTATTTTTTCTGTTTATTTGTCAAGATAAGGACAGCATAAAATGTTCTGTTGCCCTAGACTTGCTTCTACACCATAATCGTAAATAGTGAGTCATAAAACTTTGTTCATTTCTTCTTCTATGACCATCTCTCCAGTGACATCTCTAGAATGCTTTAGGTTTCCTTTGGCTATGATGGCTCCATTCATTTCCAAAATATTAACTTTACTAGAGCACTGTTCTTGAAAGCTTTCTATAATTAAAACTAACTTTCTAACTGCATAGATGATAACTCATGCCCAATTAAAATTAGTGTTGAAACTTTTAATGCATTTTGTTATCTATATATATATACAAGGCTAATATGCTAAGTGTCTGTCTGACCAGTCACTATGACACGCACTGACCACCAGGGTGCAGAAGCTCAACTCAGGAGCTGCCGTGATGCGCACTGGCCATTTACAGAGAAATGGCACCATGGACCTGGTGCCCACAAAGCAACACTTGGCTTCCCTGAAGTGGGACACAGGCCCCACCACCACCCCGGAGCAACAGCCCACCAAATCACAGCCAACGCTGCTGCCACCGTCGAGTCACTATGGCACAAAATGCGCTCACAGCCCAGCCCAGCCCAGAAATGATATCTGTGGGCGCCTGGTAATGATGTCACGTAGCAACGCCCGGCTTCCTCTCCCTAGAGACTAGTCTCCTTGCAGTTTCTTCAGCCTAGGAACATGACTTGCTTTATAGCCAGGTGGGAACATTTTTTCTGTGCCTCATCTCATTTGATCCTCACAGAAATCCTGGAGTAGGTAGATAGGAGACTCAGTGGAATCTTCCTCTTTTCATTAGCCAGAAAATGGAGATTTAGAAAGCTTAGAAACTTGACCCAACTGAAAAGAAGTAAGAAATGGTGGACCTTGAAAATGACTTCAGGTTTTCTCACTGCGCAGAATATATCAAACATTGCTGCAGTTAAATATTTTACCCTTGGTTCTCCCTGCGTGATCTACAATAATAATCTGCTTTGTGTTGATACTTATTGTTGTATTGCTGACAATTACCTGAAAGAGAAGTTGGGGTGCTTCACTGGGTTGGAAAAAGTTTAGCTAAATCAGAAAGCAGGTCTAATTAAACAAGTTTATTTTATATATATATATATATATATATATATATATATATATATATATATAAAGGCTAAGTTGACTCACGCATGCACAATACATATAAAGCTCTCGCTGGTGCCAATTGCACATGTGTGTTTAGATCTGTCATTGTTGATTGTGAATTTGGTTGATACTCTATAGAGAAAGGGCGAATAGCAATATTAGAATATTTCCTCTAATTAGTTTTCTTTCACTGTGCACAAATTCATGCACCAGGCCACTAGTATAATTATATAGATTTTTTGCACAACTTTATAAATGTTAGAAAATTTTTAAGCCTACAAGATATCTTTTTAAACTAAAAATCACTTACCATCTGTATATCTTCTTTGTGATGTTTCTGCTCAGATCTTTTGCTTATATTAGCTGAGTTATTGTTTTCTTACTATTGAGTTTTAATATTTTTTTGTATATTTTGGATACCAGTCCTTTATTAGGTATGTTTTGGAAATATTTTTTTCCTGGTCTGTTGCTTGTCTTTTCATTCTCTTGAGCAGAAGTCTTTTTTGTTTGTTTTTCTGTTTATTTGTTTTGGTCTTTGTTTTTTATGAAGTTCTAGTTTTCATCACTTATACTTTCAGTGTTATATTTAGAAAATCACTTTCAAATTCAAGGTTATCTAAAATATTTCCTAGGAGCTTTATAGTTTTGCCTTTTACATGTAGGTCTATGAGTCCACATGCAATTTTTGCTTTACAGTTTTTCACGTGGGTAGAAATAAAATACTTGGAATATTAGTAGCTTCTAAGTCAAAGCACACAGTCAAAGAATAATTTTCCAAGGTGAAAGCAAGACTTTTGGAAATTTAAGGTGAGCATGTGTCAAAATTCATTGTTAATAGTCACCAAGATAATAATGCTTTGTTAAGAAGAACTGGATAAAGAAAGAATGGTTAAATAAAATTTCTAATTTAGAAGCAAAACTGATAAATGTCCTACAGAACAATAAAAATGTAACCTTTGGAATGATCTTTTCTATAAAAATCACTCCATCTCTACCATATAAAAATTCATTTGCATTTCTATGTGACAAGACTCATTTACAGGCTATCAGTTTTAAGAACAAATGAGCATCTATTCCTACAGAATTGTAAAATATTCTAACCAGCAGTAAATAGCAAGTGGGACAAAGGTTCATAATCCTGGAGAATTAGATATCTGCCAGGTAGGGTTGATTCACAATGTCTGCCCAACAGCATGTGCAAAAGATAAGCAATCATACCTTTGGTCTATTTCTGAGCTTTTGATAAATTTCTTAACTACTTCACAGAAGAAACTGTGATTAGAGCTTATGTAAGACATACTAAAAGAAATATGAAGGCTTCAGTTATTGTATTTTTGTGGTTTTTATTTCTATAGATTTGTGTCTGCATAAATACTATTGAGTTCCTATAAGTATGGGTTGGAAAAGACTAGTTTGAGAATAGAAATCTTGAACTTTATTTTTCTTTGGATCATTGTCATGAATAGGTCAGGAGAGTTTGAGCTAGTTAAAGTCCAATGAAGAATAAAAAGCTTATAGTGCAGAGAAACTGGACAAACTTTTGGAATAAAGGTTAATAAAACTTCATTAAAATGATCAAATAATGATAATTTTGACTATTGTATTTTTGGAAGACTAAAAGACAATGAAAGAAATAATTCTTTCTGTTTAACAGCTTGTACACCCTTTGCAGACAGATATTTTGTTTTATTTATCTTTGATATCATTTACATTTTCTAACACATAGTCTTACTTAGGTTCAGAAGATGAAACAGAGGAAAAGTTTTAACGATGTCAAAAAGGGGTGGTGAATATCAGCAACGTTTTACATTAGCTACCTGCATGCTCTTATTCTCAAAATAGCACTTGCTGAGATTTTTATGTAGTATAATATCAGTTAATTTGGAGACCAATCATCATGATCAATTATTGGCAAATAAATTTTGACCACCTTTAAGTAGATACACAAAATTAACATATAGTGGTATACTCCATTTGCTTTCGTTTAATGTTTGTTTGTTTTTTGGTAAAAGAGAAAGGAAAATTATATATGTTTGTTTTTATTTACTGAACATTAGTGTAGTTGCCTATTAATGACTTTTAAATTTATAGCCGTAGCCCTGGCTGAGTAGTTTAATTGACCTGATACACCAAGGTTGCGTTTTGATCCCTGGTCAGGGTACATACAAGAATCAACCAATGAATGTACAAATATGTAGAACAACAAATCAACGTCTCTCTGTCTCTAAAAATCAATAATATTTTTTAAAAATATTTAAATTTACACTTATAGACCCAGGAGTGCAAAAATAGAAATTTATTTTCTTATAATTAAATTAGCTTAACTGTATGTTCACCAGATGAAGGGGACTGGGCAATGGGTGAGAAAGAGCAAATGATTAAGATATACTAGTTGACAGTCATAAAAAACAGTAATGAGGATGTAAAGTGTTATATTGTAAATCAGAAGACACCTTAATCAATAAGCCAAATTTATTTGGAGTCCTGTTCGTTTTCGCTAGCACTAGTGGGCTCAGAGGAACTCTTGCTTCTCAAATTCTGGGGCCCAATATGGTGAAAGTCTTTTCAATTTATATGTTTTTCAGCTCTTTGTTTTCCAAATTTGGAATGAGACTTCCGGACCTTCTGAGAAAAAGTCCTGTTTGCTGGGACAGGGCCGTGAGACTATATCTCAAGGCCTGGCCTGGCACCAGCACTGACAACTCTGTCTGGGGCAGAGTTTATGGCCTCTCTGGAATGGGAGTAGTCTTATTTTCCCTATTATTTAAGGAAGCAAATGTTTACAGAAGCCAGAATAGCAGGGTTAAAATTTTAAATGCAGTTTTTACCCAAGATGGAGGTTACTATGCTTCAAAAGTACAGCATAGGGAATATAGTCATTAATATTATAATACCTATGTATGGTATCAGATGAGTACTAGACTTACCAGGGTGATCACTTTGTAAGGTATATAAATGTCTAATCACTATGTTGTATACCTGAAATTAACATAATATATGTCAACTTCAACTGAAAAAATTTAATCAATTATCTTAACTCTCTGAACTCATATACAATCGGTAGCTAACCTTTAATCTTGCCAATTTATGAAACTCAGCCTCTTTTGGCTTATCACTCAGTACCTTTAGAAAAAATAAGTTTCTGCTTTGGCTGGATTTTATTTCTTTTCTACTTTTCCTGAGACTAATTCTAGCTCTAATTGTGGAAAACTAAAAAATTAAGAAAATAATCAGAGAAAAAAAAACTTAAGGCATTTCAAATCTCATTGTGTTAATACTTGCTACAGTGACCAAAGTTGGAGTTACTCAGAGAAGTTTGCAACAAATGAAATATCTTTTATTCAAAATCAATATGACTCCCTACTTATTACTATTTTCAACATAAAAAAAACCCTTTGCATTTCAGAATAGCTATAAAGTGATTGATAGAGATTGCTAGTAGTTAGCAATTCTTTGCTCTTAAAATAATGCACTTTAGGATTTTCAGTAACACAGGACATCCCACCACTCACCCCAAATCAAATGTTAACTCACACTCTGAAACTATTAATAAAGACAAGTCTTCAATCGTTCTTCAAAGCATGTAATATTCTAAATGTGCTTATTCTATAATAACATTTTCTTTATTTTAAATCTCATTTTAAAAATGATGTAATTGTTGAGTCCAAGTGCATCTACAGTTGAGAAAAAAATAAATTGGATGTAGAGCTTCTAATAATTTTTGCTACATCTGTCTAATAAGTTATCCTAGTCCATCAGCAAAGTCTTAAGAGATACACCAGTAAGGAGTTTTATACAAGATATTTGGTGTTTTATTTTTTTCCCCTTAGCGGTGTAAGGTTATATAACTGGGCATAAAAACTCAAGCTATCATGAAGGACTTTTTAGCTACCTAATTCACCTGAAATATGAGTAGCAAAGAAATACTTGATTTTAGGAAATTAGTTCACTGTTTAATTATTGTGCATACGTGGGAGGTGCCCAACATTTTTATTTTCTTTTTCTGGCACTCTATTATTTAGAATTTTGTGCAAATAATTGTTGCTGGCATTTTTTGAAATATTAGGGTAATGGGAAAGTGTCACAATAATGGAAACTTTGCACTTTCCTAATACCTTTGTGCTATATTTAATCTTAGTAATTCAAAAGATCAGATAGTCATCATCTCCAACATTCTCAGTATATCTGCTTATGATAAAGTCTGGTTATATGCTGCTTGCCACTCATTTCATGTACTATTTTTTCATATTGTGTATGTTCCTGTAGGGCTTTTATTTCTGTATCTCACCTTGCCTATAGAATGCTTCCACGTGATTAATTAACACTATGGCTGCTGATTGTGTTGCTCAGTCTGAAGCAATAACCACACACACTTCTCTAAGACCAATAAAAAAAGAACAAAAACAACCCTTGCTATGTTTTTATTCTCTGCTTCAAATAATAAATAAATTGCTGAGCTTGTATATAATTTTTTCTATAGGAGAGGGAAACAATCAGTTTATTGTTATTGAATATTCTTTGTATACCTTTTCCTGTGTAAAATTCACCAGATAAAGAATAGTTTGTGACAGATATGATTTCACCTTTAATTAAATAGAAATTACATAGTTTATAAGACAATTAATCTTCAAGAATGAGCATTGTGAATTTTTTCCCCTAAATATCTTTTCAATTTTTTAGGATTGAGTAAAAATTAACTCTGCAACCTAAAATTAAGCACCTTAATTTATGGTTAACCTATGTTGTACTTATTAAAAAAAAACACACAACTTACCAACGTACATGGGAAATAACAGCTTCTTAATGTGTCATTAAAGTGCACATCTGTGGACTTTTAAAAAGCTCATGATTGCTATGCCTCCCACATTTAAACTTGTACTTCAGTTCCAGGGGAAATATGATGGTAATGATACCCAGGCACTTTCTGTTGAGAAGGGATCCTGCCTGTATTTATTATATGCCTTTATGATACATTCATAACTGAATGCTGCTGAGTAGGTTAAAATTAGAGTGAATTTATAAAAATGGTTTTCAGTGTTTAATCTTTTTCAAGTAAATGACCTGGCTGTCCTTGATGTGGGTCAAGTTGACTATTTAAGGTCACAGAAATATGTCTACTTATGTACATAACACATGATTTAGGATGTAGACAAAATAATTTACTGTTCTCAGATGTGTCTTATTAGAGGAATTCATTCATTCAACAAATATTCTTTGGTTTAACAGGTGCCATTTATTGTATTAGAGACTAGATAGGCTACTCCAAGTAACAAGATAAAATACCTGTGCTCCCATATATTCCATAGTGTACAGAGAGATATTTTCATGAATACATCATTAGAACATGGACAAAAGACCTAATGGAAACATATAGACTGTTTCATGGGAATCCCAAACAACATGGGACAAAATTTGTCTTGTTGTCAGTCAGCATGAATTTTCTGAGGAAGGAACATTTGACTCGTATTTTGAAAGAATAGAAGTTGATGAATCAGACCAAAGGGGATTCACAGCTGTGATATTATGATTTATAATAGAAAATATATATTTGGTATTCACCCCATATCGGATACAGAGCTTGTAAAATCCTTGGACTTTGCTAAGTGCTGAAAGCCTTGAGGTTTCTTTCCTTATGTTAATGAGATGACAGTGGACTGAAGATGGGGCCTATTGCCTGAGGAACCAACCATGGAGAGGTGGAGAGGAGGGGGCTGGAGGTTGAATTAATCCTATCTATGTAGTGAAGCCTCCATGTGGGGCGGGGGGGTAGACTGCATTCAGAGAGCTTCTGTGTTAGGGAGCATGTGGAGATGTGGGGAAAGTGGTGTGTCTGGAGAGGGCATGGAAACTCCATACTCTCTCCTTATACTTTGGCCTATGCATCTTCCATCTGACTGTTCCTGAGCTATAAAAGTTAAATCTAATAAGTAAATATTTCCCTGAGTTCTGTGGGATGCTTTAACAAGTTAATAAAACCCAAAGAAGGAGTGATGGGAATCTCTGATTTATTGCTAGACAGTCAGAAGTATAGGTAACAAACTGGGCTTGGGACTGGTGTCTGAAGTGAAGGGTGCAGGAGAAGTCTTGTGGAATCGGATGCCAATTCTGGTAGAGAGTGTCAGGATTGAGTTGAATTGTAGGACACCCAGGTGGACACCAAAATTGCTTGTTGGAGTTTGGAACCGCCCCCATCCTCACCCCCACCACACACACACACACAAACACACACACACACACACACACACACACACACACAGAAATTGGATCCAGGAAAGAAAAAGAACAGTCTATCTAGGTCAAGACTCTAATATGCCCACAGGAACAGAGGCTTGTAAGAACATGGTGGACTTGGGAATCATAAAATAAATATGACTGAAGCATAAGAGGCCTAGAGAGGAATGATAGTCATCAGGTCTCAGAAAGTCACCAGGGACCATATTATTTGGTCTTTTGGATTTTATGCTCTACCCATGACAAGAAAGGTGTGACGCCGCAAAGAAATAGCTTTGTGAATGCCTGTCCTCTGGGGGGAGGGGGAAGTTAACACTATGGTCTGAAATTAGTAAGGCCTTTTTGTTGTAGCTGTTTTCTAGTATGTTTTTAAGTAATAGAGTCCTTAAGGATTTTGAGTGGGGATTCATTTGAAAATGCTAAGAGCCAAACACTAATTCTTGTAATATTCTTTTAATTTCTTAGAAATATTGCCCAGTCTTGATGATATTCCCCATATTTGCTCAGCTTCTCTCATTAGTTTTATTGGGAGTATTAATCATTTCGTAGACAAAGAAAACAGTACTATCCTCAGAAGTCTGCTGTCTTCATGCCCTAATCATGCAAAGAGGGAAGGAGCAGTGGAGGTCGGGGGACACTCTTCAGAGTAGGCAACTTTCTCAGGGATTAGCTTGCCTCAAGTCAATCTTTTCAAAGCCCCCTATTTATCTAAGTGTTTTCATAGACTTAGAGAGGTTGCTGCTTTACAATTTAAAAATTATGTATTTCATATGTTTGTTATTTATTAATTTTTAGATTTCTGTAATTGTGTTAAATTTCATTGTACATCAATGAAGATTAGTTGAATAGAACTCCATAGTTTTATTTTGCTATATATTTAGGACAACTGAAATTTTTAAAGAGTTTTATAACCTCTATAATGTTGCTTTTAATCAGGATTAAATATTCTATTATTACACATTTTATTTTTTTTAATCTAGAAACTCAGTTTCCACCTACAAAGCAGTCAAATCTAAAATCTAATCTATTGGAACTAGAATATAAAACAATATATAATCTATAAAGATTGTTGATAAAAATGTAAAATTCTGTATTTTGCAAATTTTGCTCTTAAAGAGATAGGAGCAAAATTATGTCTGTATTTTTCCTTCCCTATTGTCCCTGTCCTCCATTCCCAACATGCATCACATCTGAAGTCAGAAGTTAACTTATATTATAATATGCTAGATTTGTGTGATAAAAAAATACTGACAAAATTATTTTGATCTGTTTCCTTACAGAGAGCCACATCTTAGAAGATGTCAACAAATGTATCATAGCCCTGAGAGACCAGGATGCTGATAATTTAGACCGAGCTGCCGGTGCTATCAGAGGACGGGCAGCAAGAGTGGCTCACATCGTCACCGGTGAAATGGACAGTTATGAGCCAGGCGCTTACACTGAAGGTGTGATGAGAAACGTTAACTTCCTTACAAGTACTGGTAAGTCCCAGCCACCATTATTAGCTGTACTGGTCCTGATATTTGAATCTACGCAGTTACCAATTACTCATACACATGAATAGAAGCCTCAGCCTGTGTTGGTTGCTTTGAAATAGATTGCTCTACTATCTCATAGGCGCTTGCATCCTGTGGTTATATGATTTGAAAATTATTTCGGAGAAGTAAATATATTTACTGGGGAAAGGAACAGGCCATAACCACTTATGAATGTTTATTAATGCCAGAGCTGTTAGGAGATATATTTAGGCCAGATGTGATACGTTTATAATCGTTTTCAAACCCTCTTGGCTGCGCATTGGTACCCTGGGTTTTTGTTTACATTACTCAAACAGAGCAAGCTTGTCCTAGGCTTCAAGAGAAATGCTCTCTATCTTCACTTTTTTCTTCCACATAATCTTCTTTGATTAGTTAAGAAAAATGGAATCAGGATTTTGTTTGGGTTGCAGCACTCATTTTTTTGAATCACTCAGCAAAATGGCATTCTTAGCTTTAGCACTACGATTAACATTTCTCCAAGAAGCTTACAGAAGCATTTGAAGTAATATAGATTCAGAAGGATATAATTGGAATGAAGGCAATTAACTATTTTTGTAAGTCATCATGGCAGAAATTTCTCCTGTGAAAACTCCTCCTGATTGGTAAAGTCCCCATGTTGAATTTTTCTTATTAATTACCTCTTAACTCTAGGGTAATGTTGTACCCATGATTCCTATAACATTTGAGATTTCATACTTAAACTAGAGGCCTGGTGCATGAATTCATGCATGGGTGGGGTCCCTGACAGGCGATTGGGGCCATCAGGGCCGCGGGAGGTTGGCTGGCCGGCCACGGTAGGTTGACTGTGGGAGCACACTGACCACCAGGGGGCAGCTCCTGCATTGAGCGTCTTCCCCCTGGTGGTCAGTGCACATCATAGTGACCGGTCCATCAGTCATTTGGTCGTTCAGTTGTTCGGTCACTTAGGCTTTTATATATATAGATCACCGGTCCTACTTAGAGAATTGTTCTTTATGACATGCAAAGGGCATATTACATTTGAAAACAATGTACATTGTGTAGTAAAAGGGGTGGGAGGGATGAGGATGGGTAATTTTGGAGGGGGTGGGGGCTGGGAGGAAGACGCACCTTGAAATGAATGAACTAGGAGAAACATATCAAGAGTTGAATAACCTTCTTTGGGATTAGTTCTGAAGAGGTTTACCACCCAGGTAAGCTTAGCAAGGTTTGTACAGAACTGATTAGTGTTAGTCTTTTCCTTGCATGTTGATGCAGAAAATTATTGATGACTCTTGGCACATACTTTTCTGATTATCTTTTAAAAATATTTATAAAATAATAAAACACTAAAGATATGCTAAGGAAAGATGAAGGATATGCATCTGAAACACTTCATGTTATATATCTATACCAACTCCACACAAGGCACTGGTGTTGCAAATACAGCACACGGTAGTTGCTTTAGCAATGAGGTATTTACTTGCTTAAAGAGATGGTTGTGTAATGGAAGTTCAGCATCACTTCTGTAAACTAAATTTAACTAATTCTTTCTTGTTGGTCAAAATCAAGTATAGAATTACCTGATTTTTCCCCCTTCTGAGAATGAAATTATATGTTAAAAAAATGGTTGTATCAGGGGTTCTCTTTTCAGCCAAGTGAAAATTTCTTGCAGGGAGTTGAGTCAGGAAGGTCTACCAGGATTTTACCTATATCTTGACTCTGTCTCAGTTTGTAATCTTATTAGTAACATTTTGTGAACACACTCCTATAGTCACAATGTCTGTAGGAGGTGCCAAGTGTATAGTTTTATTCTCCATAGGATTGAGTCTATCTCTGCCACATGCAAAGAAGTGGAAACAAAATCCTCAAGTGTCCAGAATGTGAAGTGTGCTGTGAGAACACTCTCTTCAATTCTTATGATCTGAAATCAGAAAATTATTTATACATTTAATTACAAGCTTGTCAATATCGCTATGATTTATAATGACCTTACAAAATAACTAACCAATATGGCCACATTATCATTCAATCAGAAGAGAGAGAAGTATTGTTCCCTCTGATTACTTGCATGTAACCTCAATTAAAATTCCTCTGGTAGATTTTGTCCTATTTCAGGAATATCATAAATATAAAATAATCCTGGGTTAATCTGTGTAAGTCACATCTTATTATTAATATAGACATGTACTTTTATGACTTTGCAGTTTTTATTTTAGTTTTCAGATGATTTCTGGCTTATCTTTGAAGAAAACTTCTCCTTTTTGTTTTATATGTCTGAATTCAACTTTTCTCCAAAAAGCTTTCCTTGAAATTTATCAAAAGCACACCTCACTAAAGGGAATTCTGAGCAATAAAGCAGATGAAAATGCTAATTAGATCAGTTTGATCTTAAACAAAGCTGCAATATGTGAGCGTTTTTCTCTCCCATAGAGATATTGTCTAGAAAACATGATTCCAACTATTCTATTCTCCACAATTAAGTAACAGAAGATGTTCATCTTTGTTCAAACCTGCTTGACACTTGGACTTATTATTTATAAATCGGCATTAAATTAAGTAATTAAAATTTCATCTTTTATGTTTGGAAGTCTTAGCCATTCACATTTTAGCAACTGAATGGTCTGTATGTGTGGACTATTTTTCTTTTTCTTTTTCTCTTATCCAATTTTCAGGTCTTAATGTTTTGTCTTACCCTGCTCCCTGAAAATAACTTAATAAGGAGCTATTGTGAACTGGCTTAACTACTGAGACCTCCTTATCTTTGCAAAATTTGTCTGAAAGTACTGTCATCAATGGTGAAAACTGAGCCTTACTTATCTAAACCACCAGGAATATTTTTGGAATATTGCACCTTAGATTTTAATCAGACTTTGTGGCTCATTAGCACGTTTTCAAAATGTGATAATCTTCTAAGAGTTTTCTCAGCATTAGGAAGCAGAGTTGCCCTGTTACATTTCAGGAATTTTTATTGTTCATAAATCATAGCAGTTGGTTTTAAGTGAAATGTAGGCAACATCTGGAATGCTGCATTTCATTCAGACAGAAGCATAATATTGTAAACTCCACGTGATATTCTCTATTCCACCTAATTCTTTGCTGCTACTAAGCTCTTCCACCTGTTAGGAATTCCTGATAGGAGAGAGAGAATATATTGGCTTTTTTGTTAAATAACAAGCCTTCTTTATTGCAGCATGAAGGCTTAGATGCTGCATTTTTCCCCTCCCCCAGAAACTGTATTCTTTAAAAATATATATATATCTTCATTGATTTCAGAGAGGAAGGGAGAGGGAAAGAGAGACAGAAACATCAATGATGAGAGAGGATTATTGATTGGCTGCCTCCTGCACATCTCTTCTTGGGGATCAAGCCCACAACCCAGGCATGTGCCCTTGCCGGATTCGAACTCATGACCCTTCAGTCTACAGGCCGATGCTCTATCCACTGAGCCAAACCAGCTAGGGTTAGAAGCTATATTCTTAACATCAATTTCAGGTTTTGTCTCATTAGGTTGGAGAAAAACCTAAACCAATAGTGGAGTCACATAGTATTTTTTGTGAGTGATTTATAGACTCTATCAAATTCAGAAATTAGTAGGCACAAAAGCATCTGTTGCAAACCTTCAAACCCCGGCTGGTTTCAATGTCAGCCAGGCTTGTGGACCAAAACAGAGCACACACATAAATGAACCTGACCAAGACATCCTGGTTGCAGCCACCATTGGCAGCTGGTAGTAGTGGCAAATAAAAGGTCATTCATCAAGTGCTCATTTAGGCCCATCTGGAAAGATATACCCAGAATCCTCTTCCTATTAGGTAGAGAAGAGTCATATCATTGAATTTTTTTTTAAAGGCAAATGAGACTGTTGAAAAGAATTTAGAGCCAACACATATTTTTAAAATTTTGTTGTAAAATTTTCCTGCAACCGGTTTAAACAACAGATAATAGAACTTTAAGATGAATTTCATTTAAAAAATAATTTTTAAAACTGTAATAGTCAATAATTCCAATCAATTCTCTTTCACTTATTATTTTTGTCATACAAATATTCTGAATTTATAGCCTGAGGAAAGCATACCACTTTCTGTTGCACCTCTATTCTGTGGCTATAGGATAAGCCACGCAGGCTTTACGGTAATTCTAGCAGTCTTTGCTCTCTACAGTCCAGCAGAGGTTGAAAATGAGTGGTTCACATACTAGATATGATTCAGTATGACTCAACTAATTTTTATGTATCTAGTTTTGTCCAGCATAATTCCATGTTTTGCCATAAGAATTAAATTTACACACTCACATGTTAAAATCCAGAGCAGTGGCGTATTGTGACAAATGGGAAGGTCTGGCAACACGAGGGCAGAGTTCACTGTGGAACTGGCTGGGGCTTAGTGATGTCTTTCTTTTTGTTGAGCCTGGGCCATAGCTTTCTTCCACTCCCTCTCGGTAGATGCCCAGGCTGCTTCGCTCATTTAATTACCTGCCTGAACTTGGAAGGCATTTCAATTCACCTAAACATGCATTTCTAACTTTTGCCCTAGGCAGTGGTTCTCAACCTTCCTGATGCCGCGACCCTTTAATACAGTTCCTCATGTTGTGGTGACCCCCAACCATAAAATTATTTTCATTGCTACTTCATAACTGTAATGTTGCTACTGTTATGAATCGTAATGTAAATATCCGATATGCAGGATGTATTTTCATTGTTCGTGACCCACAGGTTGAGAACCGCTGCTAGAGTGAGCCAAAGGCACCTTCTACTCCATCCAAGTTGATGCTTTCACAGTCTCATGGACATGCCAAGGTCATTTCTGAGTTGTTCATGCTTTACCTATCATTTTGAATATCCTTACCCCTTATTTCTCACATCAAATTTTAACCATCTTTTAGGAAACAACCTATATCCCTGTCCTCTAGAACCCCTTCTTTACTCCCTCTGGCAGTAGTGGATTCTTTCTAGTCTCATGCACTATATAGATTTTTAAAGGACTTGCCAGTTCGTTACATAATTCCAGGCAATGGCAGTTGAACTCTTTAGATATACTTATATGAAGAAGACCTTCCTTTCAAACTATAATATAACCTATAGGAGAAAAGGAAATGTATTATTTCTCTTCCCGTATCTCCCAGAGCCCACCATAGTGTCTTGCATGTGCTAGATTAAAACAAAACAAAACAACTCTGGAATCAAACCCATGTGCCTAAGCTCATTCTGTTCCAGTAGTGAAATGTCTTTTCTTCTCCACTGCCCCACTAAGATTATAATTATTCCCCAATACTCTCTCAGATGCCACCACCTTTGTAAAGGAGCTTCTGATTCCCTTTCAGTTAGAATTAATTGCTCCTTTACCTGTGTTACCATAGATGAGCTGGTCCTGTAGTTAATGCATCATTCACTTTGCCTTTTATCATAATCAGCCATTTACATACCAGTTTCCTCCATTAGACTGTAATGTCCTTAAAGGCACAGACCACATGTTATTTATGTTTACATTTACCAGTAGCATTTTGTACATGGTAGAGGTGTCCAAGCCCTTCTCCCAACTTAAAATTTACTGCAAGGTTATACTGTGACATATTCTAATACAGTTAAGCAAGAGAACACGTTATCATTCCAGTTCAGGAAAAAACAAAAAGCAAAACTCAAAAGCAGCTCCCTGTTTCAAAGCCCGCGGCAGAGAGAAGATCAGCGGAGTCATTCATTACTGTCCAGAGTTATAGTAGCCACTTCCAGAAAACTTGGGGTCAGATTCTTAAAACGTTCTTTAGCAAGCTTTTGAACAAGAGATCATGACTTCTGTGTATTTAGTTACTTACAAGAACCATCCTTGAACTTCAGCTGGTGACAGATCCCACTGAACCTAATATCACTAATGCTTCCAGCAAATCCTTGCCAGGATAGCAGCCGTGCCTTCAAATTTGGACCTGTGTTGGCAGACTCCCCTGACCTGGTAGTAGGCTGAAACAGGCCTCTGAATTACATGCGTTCTTACTTTTGGGGTCAGGTCTAATCTGACACTCTTTATCACTGTCAGAAAGTGTGATCAAGACACCTCTGTCTGCAGATTACTAGGGTAGCCTGGATAGCCAAGTGACTTCATGTTGGTGATGTGGCAAAAAAAATTAAATGACAACTCAGCCTCTTGAAACAAGAATATGACCCCTTGGCCTCAGAAGTGCTTCCGTTGCCACAGCAATTCGGGACCTTGAACTAACATTGTGAGCTAAAGAAAGCAGCTGTTAGAGCTTCTGAGAAGAAAACCCAATTTCTGTCCAAAGGGAACTGGATTTGAAAAGGACCCAAATCTAGTTAGGAGGTCTGAGGAAACATCTTTATCTTGCCATTTTAAGTAATTAGAAATATATACCTGTCAGGGAAAAAATGCTATAAAAATATGATTAAGGACAGGGCAGATAAGTTGGCATGGGCTGAAAGGGATCACTGGAAGCGGAAGTGAAGCTGTGGACCTTCTCTGTGGATATTCACAGTGCAAAGATGTTCTAGAGGTCTTGTATCTTCTGTAACTCTAGAACTCCTGTGACCAGCCTCTGATGCATGTTCTCCAGCCAAAGAAGACATTATCTGGAAAGAGAAATGGATCATACCTTCCTTTCTGATTCTAATGACACATACTTTCTGTAAAAAAAGACTAATTTAGATCTATTTTATGGGCCTTTATGTAGGGATAAGTAGGAAAAAAATAACTTAAGATATAAATGGATTAGACATTAAATTCCAGTTTTAGCTCTGGGTTGCAAAGAACAGAAACTAACTATAGCCAAAGTAAGGCGAAAAGATGAGCAAATAGCCCTGACCAGGTAGCTCGGTTAGTGTCATCCAGATATGCCAAGGCTGTGGGTTCAATTTCTTGTCAGGGCACATATAAGAAGCAACCAATAAATACATAAATAAGTGGAGTAATGAATCAATGTCTCTTTCTCTCTTTCTTCCTTCCTCTCTCTAAAATCAATCAATAAACATTTTTTAAAAAGAAAAAGTGAACAAGTAAACAAAAGCAAGAAGGCTAGAGAATGAGAAAGCAGACTGCAAAGGAGGCTGCATGTAGCACCTGTTACTTATCCTAAAGAATAGCTGTTTGAGCTGCCATTCCAGCCCTTTCTGAACATTTAGTACCATTATTGGCATCATGACATTATGACACTGGACCCCACAAATGGTACATTTATTTTCCACCATACTCCAGATACCTTGACCACTGGAATAAATCCTAAACTAATCCCTGTTTTTGCCTCACTTGCTCTGAATTCATTTCTTAGGCAGAAGCATCCTATCTGCAGAGTTTAAATTATGTTCTCATACCTTGACTGTCAGTATGGTGGGGTTGGGGTATGGTGGCCAGTATTGGGCCTTTGAGTGTCTATGGAGACAGCACTCTGTCTCATAATAAGACTCTCAGATTCTCAGACTCCTGCCATAATTAGGGGCTTTGGAGTCTGTGAGCAGAGGGAGGTGGGGTGGTGAGGAGCAGGAGAGGAGGAGCATCAACAAGTAAGAAGAGAGGGAAAGTTGAAGACTGATTTTACCAACTTGGTTGGTCATCTTCTATATCGGGAGAGTGGCAACTCCCCCCGCACCAACCCCATATAACCCAACCAGGAGCACTGCCTTTCAGCAGCTTCTTTCTCTGATGGCCATGCTTTATTCCTGGTAGTGTTATTAAATGAGGTATTATGATACCAGGAATGAGGTATTATGATACCATTCTAAATCTAGGGATGTTTTAGGGAAGATGTGCCTTAATGGAATATATGATGTAATTGTTATTATTTTGCCCAGATAGTGGCAAGATAGTAATGCACAAGTCTTGTAAAAAAGCGGAAAAAAATATATCACTTAGTGGTTTCTTCTTTTTATTTTCTTTCTTCAATAACAATGAAAAAAATTATCAGTCCTTATTATTCAAATGTATAATATTAAATCCGAAGGATAGGGATTTTGACTTCATTTATCTGGAGGTTGACTACTAGACATTCTTTGCAATAGCACAGACTACTACCTTTTAAAAATCTTAGTATCTTCATTGCCATTGGAAAACATAAGTGGCTATTCAAGGCTAGAGGGGTCAGAGGTTCTGAGGTCTTAAGAGTTTTTCATCCTTCCCAGCCATCCTGAATGCTATGGCATCAATGTTTCAACAGCCTCAATAACCCTCTAAAACACATCCATACTCCACAGCACATTTATTCGGAACCTCTGAGCTAGGCTGTTATCAACTGAGTAATCCAACAAGTAAGTCTTTTAATAATAGCATTACTGTAAAATATTTTTATTTAAATTATTTATTGTTTAAAGTACTGCATATGTCTCCTTTTTCCCCCATTGATCTCTTCCCAGCTGCTCTCACATCCCAGCACATGCCCTCACTCCTCTACTGTCTGTGTCCTTTGGTTATGCTTATATACATGCATACAAGTCCTTTGATTGATCTCTTATCCTCCCCATTCCCACCCTCCCCAGCTTCCCTCTGAGGTCTGACAGTCTGTTCGATGCTTCTATATCTCTGGATCTATTTTTGTTCATCAGTTTATATTGTTCATTATATTCCACAAATGAGTGAGATCATGTGATATTTATCTTTCTCTGACTGGCTTATTTTACTTAGCATAATGTTCTCTAGGTCCCTCCATGCTATTGCGAATGGTAAGAGCTCTTTATTTTTTTACAGCAGCGTAGTATTCCATTGTGTAGATGTACCACAGCTTTTTAATCCACTCATCTGCTGGTGGGCACTTAGGCTATTTCCAAATCTTAGCTATTGTAAATTGTGCTGCTACTCTATCTTGAAAGTCAGATTTATTAAACTAATGAAATAACTCCCTTCAGTTGTTACAAGTATCTATGTCATGTATTAATAGCCCTCAGTTGTAAAGACCTTTAATTTTACTTTTTAAGAGATCTTTGTAGATGGCCTAGAAAGTCTGGATATAAATGCATTGGTGTGAGCTGGTAAAACTTTTATATACTCACCTGTAAAACTAAATTTGAAGTTCAGGTCCCTGAGTCTAGAAAATAAACTGGTGCCTTTCTCAGATTTTTCTTTCTTCTGCCTTTGGAGAGAGCATAAAGCATATGAGGTTGAGTATATAGATCAGATTTCATTTCCTCTGGTGTTAACTGGTACAGACAGCAGAGCCTAATTGACAACAGTTTTAGACATTTTATCTCCAGACTCTCCTTCCAAACTGTCTTCCCTGTCAATTTGATGGGATTTCTCAAATGTAGTCCTGGTGGGGTGGAGGGGATCACAATGGGTGTGATGATCACGCCAAGTTTCTAAGATAAGAATAGGTGTAGTAAGTGAAGAAATAAGCATTTCTCAGGTGAATAGTACCTATAGCTGTTGCCCCAATAAAACAATGTTGAATTTACACTTACAGACTTTGTGGATATGAAAGCAAATGCTGAAAGAACATATCATTATAAAGAGAACAACAAATTAGTAGTCCAGCATTTTATTTGTTTATTGTTTAATATATTTTTATTGATTTAAGAGAGGAAGGGAGAGGGAGAGAGGGGTAGAAACACCAATGATGAGAAAGAATCATTGATTGGCCACCTTCTGCACACCCCACACTGGGGATCAAGCCCACAACCCAGGCATGTGCCCCAACCGGGAATCGAACCATGACCTCCTGGCTCATAGATCGACGCTCAACCACTGAGCCCCGCCAGCCGGGCAGTAGGCCAACATTTTCAAATAAAGGTATTATCTACAAGCTTTATGAATACACGTGAAAATTTTCTTGAATGAAGTCAGTAAGTTCTTTGTCACAATTGGATGTATTAAAAGTTATTTAACCTCTTGGAGAAAACTATAAACTTGGAAAATTTATAAATATAGTAGATATCTCAAGATCTTAAATAAGGAAGATTGTTTAACAGGAGGGAAAAATATTTTAAATGATGGCCATACTTGGGAGAACAATGCTGTGGACAGAGCAAGTGGAATAAAGGAATAGTCATAAACGTGATCTGGTGTCCAGTTTAACCAGTTCAGTGAGAATAGAGGTCATTCAAGAAAAGCCAGAGAGCTCTGACCGGATGGCTTGCTGGTCGGAGCATCATTCTGTGCACCAAAAGGCTGCAGGTTCCATTGCCAGTCAGGGCATTGTGGGTTGTAGGTTTGATCCCCAGTTAGGGCACATATGGCAAGCAACATCCATCTCTCACATAGATGTCTCTCTCTCTCTCTCTCTCTCTCTCTCTCTCTCTCTCTCTCTCTCTCTCAATATATCCTTGGGTGAGGATTTAAAAAAAAAAAAAAGAAAAACCTGACATTTTAAGCAATTGGAAAGTCTTTCCCACCACATGTGCCCATACTTATTTCTGTTGACAGATATTTTCATTTCACATATTGCATTTTCTAGCTCATGGTAATTTACAATTTCTTCTTTCATCAATAACAAAAGGAAGTATTACTGTTTAACAATACCACACAGAACCTCGGAATAATTTTCTTCTGAAATGTATTAGTAACCCAGTAGTATCTTAGAAAATGTCATATATTATGGTGATCATCCACCATTTAATTTTACTGTCTGCCAAAATCTGTAGCAGTTAAAGTTAAGTGAACAATTTATATTATAAAATTTCTCTGCTGATATAGAGATTTTTTAAAAGGTGTCATTTATTATAAACACTGTTGGCAGTATTTCTTTAAGATTCCAGATATTCTAAAGTTTATATTAATTGTAGGGAATAGTTATTTAAGAAAGGTTATGCACATTCCTTTACCACTTGTCTCAAAATTTTACTATAACTAAAAAAGAAATTAGAATATTGATTGGTAAAAAACAAAATTATTTTTGAGGGAAGAAGCAGTAAGTTAAAATGCTATACTCCATTTACCATCTCTTCTACTTATTCTTCCTTCTACCAACTACTGTATTTGAATAGTTGTTGTTTCTTTATTATTAATGTCCATTATTGTAATCATTCTATGTTCACAATTACAATAAAATAATTTTGAGTCCAGGGACTAACAACATGTTTTTTTTTCTTTTTTATTTATTTAAAAAGTTAATAAGAAGGCAGATATACCTACCCCCATTGTAGTTTAACATCCCTTTAAAATAACAATAAAAGGACACACAGGGGAATAATAAACCCCAAATGGCAAATGTATAGGTGTAGGTTCATCAAAAAATAATAAAAGATAATCCAGAAATGGTCACAGGAAATGCAGATCAAAGAGAGCAGTAAATGCCTCAACCTAGAATAGGCACAAGCAGAGGCCAGCAAGGAAGTGAGGGTTCCACCTGCCTGATGTTAACTTATCAGCAGGCAACACTGGATTCTAGAAACCTATGAAGCAATAGCTTCACATTCAGTGACTATGGGATACCTTAGTTATCCAGAATGTGTGGCCAAATGAAAACCTTTGTGTGTGCATAAGAACTCAGGACAGTATAGTTGCACAAACTCTTTTAGAGAAATGACTTGACAATATACTCAAAGCAAGAAAGGAAAACAACAAAATCATAAGGCATGGAAAACTGAAATAGTAAATCTAACTCAAGAATGTAATGAATACAATGACAAGATGACAAATCATAGTAGGTGGAGAAAATGATTGATCCAAATTAGAGCCAAAAGTCTAATTTGGATTAAGAAAAAACAATTTCTAAAAGGAGCCTGGATATGTTCAGACAAACAGAATCATTCAATTAGTCACATAATAAAGAGAGTGATTCCCTGTCCTCTCTAAAAGGTACTGGTATACATGTCCCATCCAGCAGGCTTAGAATATCATGAATGTAACTACATAATCTTAAATCTTTAAAAATGTCTAATTGTATTCTTACCACCTTATGCTTAATTACTTATATTTGTTTATTATCTATGTTTGTCATGTCTTCTGTCGTTGTTAAGAAACCAGATTTCGCCCTAGCCAGTTTGGCTCAGTGGATAGAGTGCTGGCCTGTGGACTGAAGGGTCCTGGGTTCGATTCTGGTCAAGGGCACGTGCTCGGGCTGCCGGCTCCATCCTCAGTAGGGGGCATGCAGGAGGCAGCCAATCAATGATTCTCTCTCATCATTGATGTTTCTATCTCTCTCTCCCTCTCCCTTCCTCTCTGAAATCAATAAAATATATATATATATATATATTAAAGAAACCAGATTTCATCTCACAGGGTAAGCATTATTTATTATGCCTATTATAAATACATAGCTGTATAGTTTATGTATGTATAAATTACATATACACACAGATACATATGTTTATATCCAAAAATAATTATATTTTATACCATCAGTATAGTTATATATGTATAATAACACATGCTATATTATATGTAAAATCATCAATTTGATTTTTTTGTGACTTTAGTGGTTATTGGATAAAATAGAATTATCTTACAGCATGTCTGGGGCATATCTATGCTAATCTCCATGGTTGTATGAAGGCTAGTAATATATAATGCATTGTAGACTCTAAAGTTTGAAATACCCCAGGACCAGCTTGTCTACATTGTTTAAGGATATGTAGACTGATGGCTTATGCCTGTTTAACTGGTTACCATACTTTAGCTTTGGCTATCTGACCAGTGGGGCATAAAAGCCCCCTGAAATGTTTGGCCTGACTCTCCTAAACCATAGGAGATGATATATGTCTTAATGGCCCATAACCCCGAGATGAAGTGCATCCTGTGTGAGTAAGAGAAGGCTGTGGGTGACCCAGCACATCTCCCAGGCTCTCCTGCTGTCTTGCTCATTCTTTGCCTGCTTTGCTTCATTTGTTATCTTCAATAAGTTTTATGTGAGTACATTCTATAGAATTTTACTAACCTTTTTAATTATCCAACCTTGTGTAATCATTGCAGATACCAAGACAATCACATATGCACGCACTCACGCACACCCACTGGCACGTCTACCTTACTCATATAGAATAAGGCAAGTGGTTACATATGTTTTGTTTTTAAGTGCCCCCCCCCTTTTTTCTTGAAGGATCTCAGTAAGCTTCCATAATTGGACATTATGCCCCCAGAATTGCTGGTTCAGGTTTTTTTTTTCTTCTCAGAGGTCTTTCCAAGCTCTGTAACCTCAGTGGCTAAACTTTCATTCTCTTTGCAATAACTTACACAGTACATTTCAGTAATGAGTGGGCAAACCTTTCTTATCAGTACTGACTCAGCCTTCTATGGCCTGTTTCCTCCAATAGTGTAATCTGTCCACTAAATTATCATTTCATTACCCAGCCTTCTTACAAACCCAGAACTGTAACAAAGCTTATCCTCTCTATATTAGTTATCTGTTCCTATATAACAAATGACTCTGGAATTTGGCAAATTAAGACAACACACATTGATTGCCTCATGGTTTCTGAGAGTGAGAAATCTGGGAGCAGTTTAGCTGGGTGCCTCTGGCTCAGGGTCTCAACATGAGGGTGCAGTCAAGCTGTGGGCTCAGCCCAGGCCCAACCGGGATCTGCTTCCAAGCTCATTCATATGGTTATTGGCAGGAGGCTCCAGTTTCTTGCCACCCGGGCCTCTCCATATGCTGCCTGAGTTTTCTCACAATAAGGCACCTGGCTTTCCTCAGAGTGAGCAATCCCAACAAAGGAGCAGGTGAGAGAGAAAGAGAGAGCCTAGGATGGAAGACAGTATTTTTGTATAACATAATTTATGACATGGTATGCCATCATTTTTTGCTATATTCAGTTTGTTATAAGGGAGTTGCTAATTTCTATAGGTTACTACGTTAATTAAAAACAAGGTATGAGTATCAGGAGGTAAGGTCATTGGGCCATTTTATAGACTATGTACCACAACTTCTAAACGTCTTATGTTCTGGATTGCTCAATCTTTTTCCATGTCCCCAAATAGAATATATATATATAGATTTCAGAGAGGAAGGGAAAGGGAGAGAGAGAGAGAGAGACACCAATGATCAGAGAGAATCATTGATTGACTGCCTCCTGTACACCTCTGACTGGGGATTGAGCCCGCAACCCGGGCATGTGCCCTGACCAGGAATTGAACCATGACCTCCTAGATCATAGGTTGATGCTCAACTGCTGAGCCACACCTGCTGGGCAATACATTTTATTTTTCAGTTACAGTTTGTGTTCAGTATTATTTCGTATTAGTTTCAGGTGTACAGTATAGTTCATGACAGTGATTAGACAATCACATACTTTACAAAGTGTCCCTCCCCCTCCAATATCCCCAGTACCCACTGGGCACCATACATAGTTATTACAATATTATTGACCATATTTCCTATGCTGTACTTTACATCCCTGTGACTATTTTTAACTGCTAATTTGTTCTTCTCAATCCCTTTACCTTTTTACCCAATCTGCTAACCTCCCTCCTCTCTCACAACCATCAGTCTGTTCTCTGTACCTATGAGTCTGTTTCAATTTTCTTTGTCCATTTTGTTCTTTAAATTCCACATATAAGTGAAATCATATGGTATCTATCTTTCTCTGTCTGACATTTCACTTAGCATAATACCCTTGAGGTCCATATGAAACGTGGAAATTAAACTGAAACTCGTGGTTTTCCTCTGAGTAGGATGCAAAGGTGGCTTCCTTCCCGGGTCCTTGTCCAGGTGGATTCGAAGACTGAAGCCACGGACAAAAGGTGGTAGAGGAAAAGGTGGACATTTATTGGGAAACAAGCACAGACTCCCACATGGGGATGGGGAGAGACCCACTAAGTACCTCTTTCCTAAGGTTTATAAAGGTTGGTTCTTTGCGTCCTGATATCCCATCTGATTGGTCACTATAGCAGCTTCAGAGCTCAAACCCATGTGGGCCCCCCTATTTTCCTCCCCCTCCTGTGGTAGAATTCTCTATTCCCTGTGAAACTCTGTTTTCCTCCTTCTCCCTTTTGTTTTTCTGCTCCCTGTGGCTGGCCCCTTATCTTCTGTGAAGGGGTATCTTCCTCTCCCTTTGGGCTGCGGTGCTTTAGTTCTTTGTGAATGTATGCCTTTGGCAGCTCCCAGCCCCCCAGCTTTATAGTCCTCCCCCATGGACCCCCTATTTCTAACACTCCCTAATCCTGCCAATTTTACCCTTAAAAACTCCTTTCACATACATGCAGCCACAAATGATAAGATATCATTCTTTTTTTGTGGTCGAGTAATATTTCATTATGTATATGTACCACAGCCTTTTTATCCAGTCATCTATTGATGGGCACTTGGCTTGCTTCCATATTTTGGTATTGTAAATAATGCTGCAATGAATGTAGGGGTGCATATATTTTTTGAATTAATGTTTTGATTTTATTCATATATATATGAATATACCCAGAAGTGGAATTGCTGGGCCATAAGGCAGTTCCAATTTTAATTTTTCAAGGAACCTCCATATTGTTTTCCATAGTGGCTGCACCAATATGCATCCCCACCAACAGTGCATGTGGATTCCCTTTTGTTCACATCCTCACCAACATTGTTGTTTGTTGATTTATTGGTGATAGCCATTCTTACAGGCGTGGTTTTAATTAGCATTTCTCTGGTGATTAGTGACATTGAGCATTTTTTCATTTTAAACAATATATTTTCATGTGCTTACATCTCTCAACTTCTCCCTGCTTTTTGGTCTAATATCTAAATTAGAAAGATAGAAAGGGCCTGGCTGGTGTGGCTCTGTGGTTGATCATTGACCTATGAAGCAGGAGATCATGGTTTGATTCCCAGTCAGGACATATGCCCAGGATACAGGCTTGATCCCCAGTGTGGGGTGTGCAGGAGGCAGCCCATCAATGATTCTCTCTCATCATTGATGTTTCTCTCTCTCTTTCCCTCTCCTTTCCTCTCTGAAATAAATAAAAATATATTTTAAAAAATATAGAAAGGGATCTAGCATGCAGTAGACACTCAATAAATATATAATATAGATGAATAAATAATATATTGCACAGCTCATTTGGGGCCTTATTAAATATAATTGATTGACAGAACTGAACAATATGAAAAAAGGAATCCTCTCCATGATGAATTCATGCTAGTTGGTTTTATTGTCTTAGAGACTTTTGGAGACAAGTTCAAAATGTTATTTTTAAATATCACTTTATGAGCCATACTTAGGTGGAAAAGTATTGAACAGAGAATTTTAAATTCCAAAGTTTATTACTTAGGTTTGCTATAGTACAATTATGAAAGTCTCTTAATCTATATGGGCCCCATTTCCTAAACTGTTATAAAAGGGGTGAACGAGATCTCCAGTGTTCCTAGGCACATCATTTAACTTATCTTATTTTAAATCTAAATGTGATTTGTCTACATTCAGTTTTACTATACGTGATTGCAAATTTTCAATATCCTAAATACATTTTAATCCTGATAAACTTTTATTTCCAAAATTGCTTTCACTCCCAGAGATGTATTTTTTAAATTTATCTTTTTTGTTGAAAATATTACAGATGTCCCCTTTTTAAAAATCCCCACTGGCCCCCTCCCCTCACCTACTCCTCTCTACCCTATTGTCTGTGTTTGTGGGTTATGCATATACACATACAAGTTCATTTGTTAATCTCTACCCACCTTCCCACCCCTTCCTTCCCTCTGAGATTTGTCAGTCTGTTCCATGCTTCTATGTCTCTGGATCTATTTTGTTCATCAGTTTATTTTGTTCATTAGATTCTACTTATGCATGAGATCATGTAATACTTGTCATTCTCTGATTGGCTTATTTCACTGAGCATAATATTCTCCAGGTCCCTCCATGTTGTCTCAAAGGGTAAGGAATCCTTTTTTACTGCTGCATAGTGTTCCATGGTATACATGTATCACAGCTTTTTTATCCATTCATCTACTGATGAGCAACTTGGCTGTTTCTAGATCTTAACTATTATAAATTGCACTGTTATGAATATAGAGGTGCATATATTCTTTCTGACTGGTGTTTTGGGTTTCTTAGGAAATATTCCTAGAAGTGGGATTACTAGGTCAAAAGTCAGTTCCATATTTAATTTTTTGAGGAAACTCCATACTGTTTTACACTGGGCCTGCACCAGTCTGCATTCCCACCAGCAGTGTACTGGGGTTTCCTTTTCTCTACATCCTGGCCCATACTTGTCATTTGTTGATTTGTTGATGGTAGCTATTCTGACAGGTGTGAGGTAATACCTCTTTGTTGTTTTAATTTGCATCTCTCTGATGATTAGTGACTTTGAGTACTTTTTCATATGTGTCTTGGCCAACTGAATGTCCACTTTGGAGAAGTGTTGTCTATTTAGGTCCTTTGCCCATTTTTAAATTGAATTGTTTATTTTTTCAATTTTGCTTTTTATGGTATAATTTTATCAATTTGTATCTTTTTCCACACTAAATTTATTTTGAAGAGAAAAGCATTTTTAAAATTCTAATTATAAGCAGCACGCGATATAGCACAAGAGTTTTGTTTAATCTTTGGCAGCTCAGCTTAATTCTAGTTTTGAAACCTATTGCTATTACGTATGCTGAAGTAATACAGTGATAATGACAAACTGCATTTTATACCAAAAGAAAAACAGTGAAAGTCTAAATCATTTGATCCATTGAAGTGAAGGAACTTATTTAAATACTTTTTTTCTACTTTTCAGAAATAGTAACTCTCTTAGAGAATTAAAAGGGGATCAAGAATACTTAATTAATGTGCAGTCACTTTAGTGGCAGTTTAATAATTTTAAATGTGGAGAGCAAATTTCAGAACATCTCCATATAAAACTCAGTTTTTTAACAATAAAAGTCACACAACACTCAAAGCAAAGGTATTTGGAGGGACTCTGTAGCTTACAAATGATCAGATTAGCTTTCAATAACTTTGTGTGTCTCTGTGATCCTTCCTGGCAATACTAATTGGAACAAACCCATGATTTCTAACATTTTGTGAAAGATGCTTGTTATCACACACATTTCTTCTGATCCACCAAAGGTTGTAAGCTCTGACTAAAAAAATGTACACCTGCTGCAATGCTAGGACGCCATTTATAACTCTATTAGGGGGAGAAACTGATGAGAAGAAGATTGTAAAGTTAAATGACAAACCATAAGGACCCTCATCTCAAGAAGAATGGTTAGTTTATAAAACGTACTTCAGAGACAGCCTCGGGAGCTTTCCTCTGTCCTAGGAAAGTGCATAGCAGTCCAAACAAATTCAAGGCAGTCTGATTTTGGATTAATTTCATATTTTAAAATCATACTTTCTGATACTTTTGTTATTTGGACGTCATATTCAGATACTCCACTGGATATTATTTACTTATGAGCAACATCCATTTCCCACAGAAAGTGGGGGAAGTCTGTACTTCAAACTGCTGTTCCTTCTGCATCAAAGACGCAAGGGCAGATCGATGGAAGAACCTTCGCTCCTAGCTTTCCCTCTACACCGTCAGGAGCAAGAAACCTCGGTTTTCAATGTACAGACATTGAAGAACTTAAAGCTATGTGATAAAAGGTTTGAAAAATTGACCAAGAGTTGTGTGTGTGTGTGTGTGTGTGTGTGTGTGTGTGTTCAAATGTTTAAATAAAAGAAATATTTTTACATATAGGTATAGGGTTTTACATATAGGTAAATGTTGAACCTACAGGAAGATGATAAGGCTAATTAATGACAGTAAAATGACAGCACAATGGCCTGTCATGAGATCACAGTTAGGGAATCACTTTAACAAACCTGTGTTGAGCCACATTGATGCACAAGCACTATACCTACCAAGTAACGAATGAAGAAAAAATAAATAAGATAAAACTTCTCATCTCTAGAAGCATAAATGTGTTGGAGGAGGTAATAAATTGGATTATAATGCAACATGAAAGAGAGGTGTGTATAACACCTTGTTCCTGATGCTGCTGTCTGGGGATGATTAGATCCAGAAATCAAGATACCCGAATAATGAAAAATGATAAAACTACGCTGGAGATAAACCTTTGAGCAGCCAAGTATTCTGTAGTTATTATGTAGTTCAAGAGACCTTTATTCTCTGATAGTCACAGATAAAGGGGCCTAATTTGGATATTACCAGCTACTTCTTACGCATCGTTATGGAATGTGAGGTTAATCAGTTCGTAATTTCTATCATTAACCAATCCTATTCCACTCATCCCATCTTTAGTCATAAAAAATAGACTTTCATCTCTGAAAATAAATGAAACTCTTTCTCTTTTGTTTCTTCTTTAAAACCTCTTATTTATCAACATTTATCTACAAAGAGACTGTAAAACTCCCAGATTTTTGGTATATAAGTACCTGAAGGTAATTTTATCTCTTCTGCTGTTTTAGGGCCAGAATATAATGAAGAATTAAGCTTCATTTAGTTTGGGGTTTTTTTCTCAGTGAAAACTAATTTGATATTTACTTACCAAGAGTATGAGTACAGCATTAAGGTAAATGCTGAAAAGTAGAGCATGATTCAAGTCTTCCAGGTGTTGAACTATGGTTGGAGAAATATTAAACAGCAAGATTATTTTATGATACAAATCAAGAATACATTAAGGGAAAAAATGAACAATACAAAAAGGGAATAGGTTAGAGAATAATTAAAGAAGTATAAGTTTTGTATGTCATAAAAGATCACATAGAGAAGGTAGGGACAAAAATATGAGGCTGAACATTATTTAAATTAAAGAGATAAGTATATTCTTGCTAGAAAAAATGTCAAAATAATTGTATTACATTACAGTATAATTAGAGAAAATTAAAATTATACGGAACATAATTTAGTCATCATTTGATTGAGAAGTTTCTTCAAGTTCTTATAATGTTTCAAGATTATTCTTAGAGTATTGTGCTTTAGGGAAAAGTGAATAGAAAAATGAGTAGATTTCCATGATAAGATAGAGAATTTGTACTGCAAAATAAGTTATAGGATAGGTAGTAGCACTAGTCCCACTTAAGAGGGGTGACTGAACCTCTCCCTACTTCTCCCACTGATGACAACTCCAACTTAAAGCAAATCTTGGAGGAACTATGAAAAGTAAATAATAGCGAACTGAAGAAGAAATGAGAACTTGAAGAATTTTCTCATAAAATAATAAGCTTCCTGTATTCCCCCTCCCCTCATTTTTTTCTTCTCCCATATTTCCTAGCTTAGATCTTGGGCAATCTGAGTCTTGGAAATCGGCACCAGGCAAATGTGTGTGTGTGTGTGTGTGTGTGTGTGTGTGTGTGTGTGTGTGATGGGGGCAGGGCAATGGATGTAATGGTGAACTCTCTCAGTCCTGTGTGAGGCAACTTCACCCCTGAGGTGATGGCAGCAGTGTCCCTGAAAATGGGACAAGAGTAAAGAGAAAACACAAGTTACTAATATCTGAATGAAAAGGGTTACCACTACAGAACCGCAGGCATTAAAAGGATCACAATCAAACACTACAAACAACTGCACACAAATTTGATGAGCTAGATGAAATGGACCAATTCATCAAAAGATGCAAACATTTAAATGTCATTGTACAGATAATAAGTGTTGAAAATGATATGAAGAATTGGGACTCTTCATACACCACTGGTGGGAATGTAAAATGGTAAAGCTCTTCTGGAAAATAGCCTGGAAGTTTTACAATGGTTAAGCATATGATTCACCTACGATCCAGCAATTCCATTCCTAACTATGTGTACCCAAGAGAAATGAAAGCATATGTACACACAGAAACTTGGACATGAATGCTCATAGCAGCATTGTTTATAATAGTTCTGTGGACACAACCCAGATGTTCATCAGTTGATGAACTAAAATGTTGCATGCAATGGAATATAATTCAGCAGTAAAGAAAATGAAGTACTGCTATCTACTACAACACGGATGAACCTTGAAAACATGCTAAGTGAAAGAAACCAGTCATATGCTGTATATTGTATGATCCTCTTAGTATTAAATGTTATTTCATATTAGATGATAGACAATTATACAGACACAAAGTAGATTAGTGGTTGCCTAGGGAGAATGGGGGGTTTGGAGGGGTGAATAAGAGGTGCAGGATTTCTTTTGGGTTAATAAAAATATTTTAAAATTGATTGCAGTGATGGATGCATACCTCTGAGACGATACCAAAAACCCTCAGTGAAAGACACTCTTAAGAGAATAAAATTACAAAACATTGACCAGGGAAGAATTTTTGCATATCATATAAGCTACCAAAAATAGTTCTATCTAGAATATATAAGGAAGTCTCAAAACTCAAAAATGGGAAAAGATGTTCTACTCTCCTCTTTCTGCGTATGATGCTGGCAGTGAGTGCGCCAGGGCTGGAGGGAAATAGAATTCATGAAGGGTTTACGGTACATCAAAGGGCTTAGGTGATTTACATTCACCATCATATTTGATCAGATAACAGCCCTATGAGTATGATATTGTTTTCATTTTAAAGATCAAAAATCTAAGACATGGGTTTAATAATTTTCCCAGTGTGACTCAGTAATATGGTGGATTCATGAAACACTGGCTCCCCACCACAAAGTGGGCAAGCTACCAAAACTGATTAAAAAACACAATGTTCAAATGAGAGTTTCTTACATGCTGGATATTAAATAATGGACTTACAGTTTCTTGTTATACTGTGTACACATTTGCTTTAGCATGGATTCCAGGTCTATTTGATGATAAACTCCACATCAGAATTAAATCTGTGCAGGGCCTCTTCATACCTGGCCTGACTGATTATTGATTGTTCATTAAAAAGAATATTAGCTGTAAATATCTGAGGCTGACCTCCTGGTAATTCCATATTGGGAATGATTTTTGGAGATTTGCCGATCCTTTGAATTACAGCACAACAATGTTGGGAATACGTTTCCTGTTTCAGTGGTTTTCATTCAACAAATATTTACTGAGCACCTACTATGTGTCTAGCACTATGCTGGGTGCTGAGATGCTATTTAGAAACAAGTACATATCCTTAAAGATGTCACAGTCACATTAGAGAAGAGAGATAATCAACTTGCAATGTTTCTACAGACTGATGGCTATCTAAGTCTCCATGGAATAATATCTAGAATGGTTTCCCAGAGCACCAGAAATATGAAGCTAAATTCAGAATCACAAACTGTGACCAGGTGAGGAGTATGGAGCAGGAGGGATTTTTCAATGATCTGCTTACTCTGAAATACAGGCTTCCAACTCAATTACCTATAAATATGTGATTGCAAGTTTTAAAATTCAGACGATCTAGCCTCAAACTCAAGTTCAAAGAATTATTGTAATTCAGATTTTCAAATGCCTTTGGACATATTTTTGATACCTCAAGGTGGTTTAGAACAGTGTTTTATGACACAGAAGCAAGCAGAACTTGCTCTCTTTTGAGTGTTGTTTCAGAAGCCAGCACCACTTTCTTTTAAGGTACTAACTACCAACGTAATTTCTTTATGATGTTTATAACTTTTTACGAATGTCATGGACACTCCCATATGGATGACTAGATTATTATTTTTCCTCATTATTCACATTTTTAGGGCTTTTTTTCTTTTTATTACTTTTTTCCCCTTTTCTCAAATGAATAGCAAGCCAAAACAAAAAGCTTCCTGAAATATTCCTTTAAAGCCAGTTTTCATCTCCAGAGACTTACTTTCAATGATCCTGTTCCCCATTACAAAGCTATCTCAGGGCTGACTCATCTCCAGTTCCTCCTCCCTGACTCCTTCTTGTTTTCTGTATCAACCCCCAAAATCCAGAAGGAAACAAAGTGAAACAAATAGGCTATCTTACTTTTGCTTGGTTGCTCCGCTAGCAGGATGAGTGGGCAGACTGTGACCCGCTGTCTGTCCTAATTTATGTGAATAACTTCACTTCCATGTGCTGTTTTTTTTCTGGTTGGCAAGAAAACGCATCACACTAGTTCATTTCCCTGCAGTTCTCCCTCAGGCAAAAGCTGCAACTTGACTCTCTTGGTATTAAAAAGACAAAAACAAGACAACAATATTTTATTTCTGTGCATACCCACAGATGTCTGTTTCACAGTGAGCTGTGCAATCAACTGCCTAAAGAAGACTTGCAAATACAGTATTTAAAAATATATATATATTTGCACTATGAAATTTCCATTGTACCTGTTTTTGTTTTATAATAGAAATGAATCTGATACTATAGAAATGACATTAAGAAAGTGCCAAATAGTATGTATCATAAGCCTTAAAAAAGATGTTTATCCCAACCATTAAAAATACTTTTTTTGAGGAATTTTTAATGATATTAGGAAATCTTCACAGTATATTATTGAGGGGTATAAAGCAGAATAAAAAATAGAGGAACATATACAGTAATTTTTAAGGCTACCACTGGGCATTTTTATTTTTATTTATTTTTTAAAAATCTTTATTATTGAAAGTATTACACATGTCCCTTTTTTTCTTCCATTGACCCCTTGTTGCCCACCTTCCTACCCCACCCCAGGCCTCCATCATCCTATTGTCTGTGTCCATGGGTTATGCATATATGCATACAAGTTCTTTGGTTGATCTCTTCCCACCCACCCACCCCCTCCTTCCCTCTGAGATTGCATAGCCTTTCCATGCTTCTATGTCTCTGGATCTATTTTGCTCATCAGTTTATTTTGTTCTTTAGATCCACATATGAGTGAGATCATGTGATGATTATCTTTCTCTGACTGGCTAATTTCACTTAACATAATACTCTCCAGGTCACTCCCTGCTGTCTCAAAGGGTAAGATACCCTTCTTTTTTTACTGCTGCATACTATTCCATACTCCTGGTTATTTTTAAATCAGTATTTCTTTATGATGAAATATACATAAAAAGATTGTATAATGATGATGAAATAAGCACACATTTACCCATAGCTCAACTTAAGAAATTGAACTCTCTTCATATTTTAGATGCCCCTTACGGCTCCTCCTTTACCACATACCACATGCCCTTCTAGCTTCATCATCCCCTCCCTCCTCCAAGCAACCACTAATGAGTGCTTTCTTTATCATTTGTTGGCTTTGCCATGTTTCCCAGCTATGAATATAGCCCATAACAATCAGTATATTGTTTAGCTGATATGTTTCCGAGATTATAATAGAATCATACTGTGAATATCCTTATGTGACTTGCTTTTTACTCATAAATTTATTCCTATCTTCACTGTGGTAATAACTCCATGGAACCTTGAGAAGTGAGATTCATTTACATGTCAATTAGGGTAATTTCCCAACAGAATGTTTGGCCACCTCAAATGACACATTTCTTTAAATAGTCCTTCCTATTCCAAAGTGTTCACTAGATGTGTTTGGGTGACTTCAAGGCCTCGTCTCAATTCAGTGCTGAGCATCCCCATTTTCTGCCGTCTTTCAGACCCTATTTTTGTATTTACTTCCTACTACCAGGCTTCTTCCTCCCTTTTGAGTGTTTATGCTTGAGTACCTCTATCTTTCTTTAAGATAGGGTTCAATCTGATCGCTACCAATTTATTATAAACAGTTTTGTCTCTGCTTTGATCACAGTTGTTTATTCTTGGATGAATGTAAAATGAGATTTCTTAGTTTTCAACATTAACCCAGAGATATTTCCTGAAAGCTAGTTGTTATTAAACAATAAGTGAAATGTGGGGTTCGGAGTGCAGACATTTCTTCCCGTGGGTTCTTGTCCTCACGAAGCTTGAAGAATAAACTTGCCGTCAAAAAGGCTTCTTTAATAAAAAATGTAAAAGTTTATTGGAAGCAGATACAAACTCCCATTTTGTTAGGGTTCACCCAAAGGGGACCCCATGGGGAGGGGCCCCCAATGGGAAAAGCCTGCCCTCTCTCTCTCTCTCTCTCTCTAATGGGAAAAAATAAAAATAAAATTCCACCTCATGTCCCTTTGTCTCCAATTTATATATGCTGCAGTTCTTTGTTTGAATCTGACCTTTTTTAATTGTTCTTTTTCCTTAATTTGGACCCCCTCCCCCCGTTTTCCTCATTGGTCATTTTGCTACATGGTATTAGTTTCAAAGCTCAAAGCCCATGGGTGCCTCCTTCTTTCTCTCCCCCTTATCTTGCTGGTTGGAGTTGCCTTTGACTTCCCAGCAGCTCAGGCCAGAGATACTCCTGTCCTTGGTTTATGGCTGTTCTAATTGCTCAGGCCAGAAATGTTTCCATCTCCTGTGGCATTCCTCTATCCTCTGTATAAGTAAGGTAAGTATTTTGGCATCTTCAAGTCTCCATTTATGCATTCTTCTCCCATGGACCTTCCTTATTCCCTAAACCTTCCTAATTAAGCTAGCTAGCTAACTCTTTCATAGGACTCAGGAATCAGATTTTCTGTATTCAAATCTCAATTCTACTTCATGCTAAAACCCAAAATATGAAAAATGAAACCCAAAATATGGTCAGGTTCGAGCTCTTTGTCTCGTAAAACCAAAGAATGGATTCATGGACAAAAATGGTGGGAATAAAACAAAATTTATTGGGGTGGGGGGAACAAAGCTTGCGGGAAGGGGGCCCAAAATGGGTTACCACTTAAGCTCTCTAGGGGATATTCATATACTCTGCTAGCTTCTGATTGGTCCCTTCGAGGAAGTCTGTCAATATCCAATCATATCAAAGTTCAAGTTCTGGCCGGTGGACTGCCACTTCAGGTCTGAGCTGACATCACTGTTCCCACCTGGCCAGGTCAAGGATCAAGTTTTCCCCATTCAGCCAGGTTCCCACCTAGCCTTGCTAGTTCTAGGTCCTTTGTGTGCCTCCATGTCTGACTTCCTTTTCCCCTACCTTCACGTGGTCCCTGTCCCTGACTGCCTACCTAGCCCTATTTTTCTGTCTCACTGCTGTTCTGCGACCTTGGGCATTTTACCTAACTTTTCCCAGTCTGATTTTTCTCATTGGAAAAAATGAGGGGAAATGATTGTTGTATAACTCATGGATTGTTGTATAACTTGTACAGACTGAATGGGATAGCAGGGCATTGGCACACAGCAAATTCTCCATAAACAATCATTGGCATCAGAGTGTTCTTGATTCTTGCACCTTCCGGGGGATTTGGTTTTCAGATGTGTGCCCTGCAGTAGACTGACCTGTAGAATTCAAACCCATTGAGTTCTGCTTTAAATAGAAAATGAGATTGTTAAGCCTTTGTACAAAATCATAAGCAATTTCTGTTTTGTTTTTGTTTTATTTTCGGAGAAAATGATGATATTTACAAAGAATATGGTGTAGCATATTTATTCATGTTTACTTGGGAAATAACTAAAGGATGGCTATTTACAGTTGAGTTTCATCCGGGGGTTGTTATTTAAAGACTATTTTGGGTTTAATGAAATTCCGGAATCTTTCCCACAGGGCCTTGGGGAGTCCTTCTACAGCTCAACAAGGCTTTGTGTTCTTCTACAGTGCACTAAGTAAAATCTCAAAAGGGGAGATGTGTAAATAGTATAAAATTCCGGATACTCAAAGACCAAACACACTCTTCCAACTTGTGTTTAATACATAAATACACCATCCATTCACTAAAATCTCTTGAGATGGCATTGATTCTTTCATTTTTCCCTGAAATTAAGGGAAAATAAAACATTTTACAGTGGACCCCTCAGCAATTTTTCCACCAGACATTTTTTTCTCAATAGTCCCTTTCCCATTCTCTGTCCTTTACCAATAAGAGTGGGATATCTTTCTTTCTTTCTTCTTTTTTTTTCTAGAGCTGCTTTTTGAGTCATTTTCTACTTATTGACACAAAGGCAGGAAATCTCTCTCTTGACTTCAACCAGATAAATTTGTTCAACACTCAGTTCCTTAATGGGAAAAGAGCACATTTTAAAAATATATATTTATTTATTTATTTCAGAAAGGAAGGGAGAAGAAGAGAGAGATAGAAACATCAATTATGAGAGAGAATTATTGATTGGCTGCCTCCTGCATGCCCCCTACTGAGGATCAAGCCCTCAACCCGGGCATGTGCCCTGACCAGGAGTCAACTGTGACCTCCTGATTCATGGGTTAACACTCAATCATTGAGCCACGCTGGCCGGGCAAGAACGCACTTTTAAGCTTTGCCTTTTGTTTGTGAGCAATAGCTAAGAAATACATTCACAGTTTCTCTCTTTCTCAGAGTGAATGGTTCTGTTGTTTGCTTAGGCAATGGCAGCAGAAAGACAGTGAGCTCCCTTTGTCTCCCGGCCCTGAATCTTTCCTCCATGGTTTTTGCCTCCATGTGCAGCCCTATGGATCTTTCAGTGGAACAGCTAAGATGCTCACAACACAGCCCAATTAAGATACTTCGAAGCATTTTACAAAAGAAGGGATATTACAGTTACTCAGCACTTCTCAACAGAATGCCCAATCTATGTCTGCAAGCTGGGGTAATTTATACTCAAAACACCACATAACCCTATACACTGAATGTCACAATTCCATACCACCAGTGTGGTACATTGCTGTGGTAACAGAAATGTGACTTTCTGGGGATAGAAAAATATTAATAAGTAGAGGCCCGGTGCATGAGATTCATGCACTGGGGGGGGCGGGAAGCTCTCTCAGTCCAACCTGAGCCCTCTTGCACTGCAGTAGCCCTCGGGGGATGTCCAACTGATGGCCTAGGCCAGTGGTCGGCAAACTGTGGCCCCTTGAGTGTGGCTCTTCCACAAAATACCACGTGCGGGCGCGCACATACAGTGCGATTGAAACTTTGTGGCCACACTCAAAGGGCCAAAGAGCCACATGTGGCTTGCGAGCCACAGTTTGCTGACCACTGGCCTAGGCCCATGGGGAGTGGGCCTAAGCTATCAGTCAGACATCCTTACGGCTGCTGCAGAGGCAGGAGAGGCTTCCGTTACCACTGTTGCGCTCGCCAGCTGTGAGCCCGGCTTCTGGCTGAGCCCTGCTCCCGCTGTGGGAGCACACTGACCACCAGGGGGAAATTCCTGTGTTGAGTGTCTGCCCCCTGGTGGTCAGTGCGCATCATAGTGACCAGTCATTCTGCCGTTTGGTCGATTTGCATATTAGCCTTTTATTATATAGGATTGTATATTTAGGGCCTCCTCGTTTGGACTTTGCCAGTATGGAAATGATTACTATGGAAAAGATTACTCTTAAAGATAATTTTGATAATGCAATTTTCTTAAGATTGAAGCTATTGCAAAACAAAAGTTAGTATATGTTTGGAATTTGAGAATGGCTCTGGGAGGAATAACCTGCCTTTTCTATCACAAGTTACTGCCTGATGATTTCTCTTTCTCTTTCCAGGTATATTAGCTAGCAATTGGTGAGTAACAGTATTGCAAGAAAGTTGTCAGCTTAAAACAATATACAATTAGTATGCCATAGTTTTTGTGGGTCAAAAATCCAGGCAAGCTTAACCAAGTCTTCTGCTTAGAGTCTTAACAAAGCAGAAACCAAGGGGTCAGACAAGTTGTAGCCTTATATGAGGGTCTACTAGGGAAAGATCCTCTTTCAAGCTATTCAAGTTGTTGGCAGAATTCAGTTCTTTGAGGTTGTAGGACTGAGGGCTTTAGTTTATTCTTCTTGGCTGTCTACCAGAGACTACTCTCAGCTCTTAGAAATTGCCCAAATTTCTTACTCTATAGAATTCTCCAAAATAGTTGCTTGTCTTCTCAAAGCCAGCAAGGAAGAGAGACTCAGAAAAACAAGTGCTGCAATTTTATGTGACAATGTTATAATCATGTACACACATAATCAGATTCATTCCATCAACTTTGCTAGATTCTATTGACTAAACGCAAGTCAGAGTTCATGCTCAAACTCAGGACAAAAGTATCATGATGGCCACCTTAATAGTCTGTCTGATATACCAGAAAAGTATAGCTTTTAATAAAATGTATACCTGAACTTTATGAAATCTGTAAAGTAGATCAGGGGTTTTGTTGGTTGAGCAATCTTATACATGATCTAATCGTAAAAGTAGTTACATAATTAGATTTAGGGTACATTCTTTTTTTTATACTTTGTAAAAATTGATTTCAGAGAGAAATGGAGAGAGAGACAGAAACATCAATGTGAGAGAAACATGCCTCCTGCATGCCTCCTACTGGGGATCATCCCACAACCTGGGCATGTACCCTGACCGGAAATTGAACCATGACCTCCTAGTTCATGGGATGACGTTCAACCCAACTGAGCCACACCAGCCAGGACAGGGTACATTCTTTTTAAAATCAGATCCTGTTTGGTTTATGTTGCATCATTAATAAGTAAACATGAATAGAATAATTCCTACAGATTTTAATAGAGTAGAAGGCAAGATTGATTCTAAACTAGTTTCTTTTCCTTTTGAAAATTGTCTGTCTCTTCATTGTATATGAACTTAAAAGTAAATTTGATTCTTTCTCAAATCAAAATCAGATTTAGTATTAATATTAAATTGATGATTCAAATGAAATAACTAATAATCAACTGTTTTAACCTATAAAATAATTTCATATGAATCAACCTGCTACTTCCCATGTATTTTGTTTTCTACATTCCAGGGAAAATCCTCTCAATAATACTGTCATGAAATAATATACAATGTATAGATGAAGAAATTATAGCTCACTGGGATGATAAGACTTGCCTACATTTACACTAGTAAACAGCTCATTACAGATGGAATTAATATTGAAATACAGGTCTGTTGTTCTAAGCCTGTTCTTTTGACTACTAGGACTAATAAAAAATAGATTAATTGATTGATTGTTTGATTGATTCTACCAGCACATTTTATCTAAGATGAAGCTGTTATATCTTCATTTGGCAATATGCATTGAGGAAAGATTATATATGGGGATCAAAGACTTAATGGTCAGTATTTCTTTCTGAGCCTGCTCCCAGTCTGTCTTTCATTTTTAGGTGTTCTTGGTGATTTTAAGATTATTTTGCTTTTGTCTTTGGCATTCTGCTATTTCACTATGATGTGCTTAATTTGAATGTGGATTTATTTTTATTTATACTACTTGGTATACATTTTGCCTTTCTGTGACTCCTGTCTTTAACAAATGTCAAAAAAATTCTAGCTATTTTCTATTCAAATATGTAATTTCTTTAATTCTCTCTATTCTTTTCTCCTGAGACTCTGGTAGTATACATAATATTTATTCTCTTTCTATTCATCATATTCTTAGCCACAGGCTTACATATTTCCAAAACTTTGTTTCTCTGTACTAAAAACTAGATAATTTCTTCGTATCATTTTTTTTATTCACTAATTTTCATTCTTTTGTTATTTTTTAAGTACAGTTTTAGTTTCACAGAAAAAATGAGAAGGAGCTAGAGATATTTCCTATATACTTCTGCCACAACATACACCCTATTATTATTTTTAAATTGATTTCAGAGGGAGAAAATGAGAGAGAGAAACATCAGTGATGAGAGAGAATCATTGATCGGCTGCCTCCTGCATGCCCCCTACTGGAGAGTGAGCCCACCACCTGGCATATGCCCTGACCAGGAATCAATCAATGACCTCCTAGTTCACAGGTTGATGCTCAACCACTGAGCACACTCGCCAAGCCACACCCCATTATTAATATCCCCTACTAGACAAGTATGCTGTTGCAACTAACAAGCTATGTTGACACACCATCATCACCCAAAGACCATGGTTTACATTAGTGTTTACGCTTGGTATTGTACATTTTATGGATTTGGACAAATGTATAGTGATAGGAACCCTCCTTTATAGTATATAGAATATTTCCATGGCCCTAAAATTTTTCTGTGCTTTGCCTATTCATCGCTTCCTTCCCCCTAACCCTGAGCAGCCACTTATCTTTTACTATCTCTGTAGTTTTGCCTTTTCCAGAATGTCATATAGTTGGAATCATAGTATGTAGCCTTTGGAGATTGGCTACTTTCACTTAGTAATATACACTTAAGTTTCCTCCATATCTTTTTGTGAATTAATAACTCATTTTATTTTAGTGCTGAGTAATAGTTTATTGTCTGGATGAACCACAATTTATTTATCCATTTCCTTCCTACAGGACATCTTTGTTGCTTCCAAGTTTAGGCAATGATGAATAAAGCTTCTAGAAGTATCTATGCACAGATTTTGTATGCACATAAGTTAGTTTTCAGCTCCTTTATGTAAATACCAAGGTGCACAAATGCTGGAGCCTATGTTGAGGGTATGTTTGGTTTTGCAAGAAACTGCCAAACTGTCTTTCAAAGTGGCTGTACCTATTGCATTTCCACCAACAGTGAATGAGTTTCTGCAACTTCACATTCTCACCAGCATTTAGTGTTGTCAGTGTACTGGATTTTGACCACTCTAAACTGTTCTTAGTGCTATCTCCTAGTTTTAACTTGAATTTCTATGTTGACATATCATGTGGATTATTTTTTCATATGGTTATTTGCCAACTATATATCTTTGGTGAGGTTTTTGTTAAGGTTATTGGCCCATTTTTTTAAATTGAGTTGTTTGTTTTCTTGTTGACTTTTAAGAGTTTTTTTAAAAAAAATTTTGGATAATATTCCCTTATTGGATGTGTCTTTGCAAATATTTTTTTCCAGTTTGTGGCTTGTCTTTTCATTCTCTTCACATTGTCTTCTCTGAAGACAAGTTATTAATTTTAATAAAGTTCAGTTTATCAATTATTTCCTTCATGGATTGTGCCTTTGGAGTTGTATCTAAAATATCATTACCATGCCCAAGGTCATCTAGATTTTCTATTGTTATTTTTTTACAAGATTTATTGTTTTGTATTTTATATTTAGATATATGATCAATTTTGAGTTTATTTCTGTGATGGATATAAAGACTGTGTCTAGATTCACTTTTTAAAAAATCTCTATGGTTGAAAGTATTACATCGGTCCTCTTTTCCCCCTATTGACTTCTTCTAGCCTGCCCCTGTCCCTACCCGAGGCCTTCACTACCCTATCGTCTGTGCCCATGGGTTCTGCATATATGACTGCAAGTTCTTTGGTTGATGTTTTCCCACCCACCCATGCCTGCCTTCCTTCTGCAGTTCTGCCATCTGTTTCATGTTTTTATGTCTCTTGATCTATTTTGTTCATCAGTTTATTTTGTTCATTAGATTCCACATATAAGTGAGATCATATGATGCTTACCTTTCTCTGACTAGCTTATTTCGCTTAGCATAATACTCTCCAGGTCCAGATTCTTTTCTTTTTCTTTTTTTTTTCTTTTTAATGTGGACATCCAGGTGTTCAAACATCATTTGTTGAAGAGATTATCCTTGTTCCATTGTATTGTCTTTGTTTCTTTGTCAAAGATCAGCTGACTATATATATGCATTTCTTTCTGTGCTGTCTATCCTACATTCTCTCTTCAATTGCATGTAATATGATGGTTAATCCATTCTTTGCTGTTTTGTTTTTGTTTTTGAGCTTCATATACTAGGGCAGATTCTTGCTAATAGCCTTGAACAAACATAAAACTTCCTTATATTTTACTCTTCTTGTATGCAATTTAATTTGCAACAAATTAGAGTATGTTTTCAACTTTCTAATATGAATACTGAGGGCTATAATTTCAAAGTATTACTTAACATTTTAGTTTACATGTTGGATATTTTGATGTGATTCAAAAGCTTTCTTTTGTTTTCCTTTTTTATCATTGTACTGAGCTCATTATATAAAGGACTTCCAAAATTAGTCTTGATATTCCACAATGAACTCAACCAAATGATACTAACCAAAGTGAAAACACAGCTTTGTTCTTTAAAGGCATATAAATTCCCAAACTTCCAGCTTTTTGAGTATATTTCTTCACAAAACTAGGTATTTCTCATATTTTTTAAAGAAAAAAAAAAGACAACTTTCTCCCAGAGGCTAGGAAATCATTTCAAAATCATTCCAAGGATATAGAAATTCCTCTCAGATGAAATGATAGAATAATGCCATAGAGGTCTATGGCCTGTCAGCCATTCATCCCACCTGATTTAATGTCAGTCATCAGTCAATATATAAGTAAGCACTTTCATCTTTGATACCTTTAGTTAATATTTTTCAGAGGAAATATGGCTTTGGGGCTTTTATGATGCTATAGATTTTCCAGAAGCCATTCACAAATTCCACTACAGTGGGCCAAATTGCCTATAAACAACATTCAAGCCTTTATTGTGTCTTCTGGCATTTTGCTTTTGTTCCCATCACATATAGTTATTCAGTGACAATATTCTTTCAACAGCAGCATTTGTGGTTGGAAATGCCTGAAAAAATTCTCTGTTATAAAATTCTTAGTCTATGGAGACTAAGTCATATTAAAAAAAAAAGATACTAAAAATTTTTGGCCCTTTATCCTACTCTTCTTCCACTGCGGCCTTCTCCTTCTGTATTTTGAAATTTACTTGTAGCTTTCTATGAATATATTTTCTTAAGTATCTCATTATTAAATTAAATGTAGTTAGTATAGGACTAGAATTTTTCTCTCTTTAAAGCTTCCACAAAAGAAGCACTTTTTTAAATATATATTTTATTGATTTTTTACAGAGAGGAAGGGAGAGGGATAGAGAGTTAGAAACATTGATGAGAGAGAAACGTCGATCAGCTGCCTCCTGCACACCCCCCACCGGGGATTTGCCGGCAACCAAGGTACATGCCCTTGACCAGAATCGAACCTGGGACCCTTCAGTCCACGGGCCAATGCTCTATCCACTGAGCCAAACCGGTAAGGGCAAGAAGCACATTTTTGATCTGTATTTATGTGCAAGAAAACATTTTTATTTATTTATTTATTTTTGTTAACCTGAGGATATTTTTTTCCCATTGATTATTAGAGAGAGTGGAAGGGAGGGGAGACACAGAGAGAGAGAAACATCAATGTGAGAGAGGCACATCGATTGGTTGCCTCTTACAAGGGCCCCAACCAAGGTCGGGGATCAAACCTGCAACCGGCTAGGGTGAGACATTTATTTTAATACTGAGATATGCTGGAGATCCTAGAACCAGGAAGGATGATATATGGGAAGGCTATGGTCATACCAACCAGCTTTGAAACCAGCTGCCTCTGTCCAAACTTAAAAAAAAAGAAAAGAAAGAAAGAAACTGTGTGGTTTTGGAACCACAGAAAGAAGACTTTATTTAAATCAATAGGGTAGGGGTAGCCCTAGTGGGTTTGGCTCAGTGGATAGAGACTTGGCCTGCGGACCTAAGGGTGCCAGGTCGATTCCAGTCAAGGCATGTACCTTGGTTGCAGGCTCCTCCCCAGCCCAGGCCCTGGTTGGGATGTGTGCAGGAGGCAACCAATCGATGTGTTTCTCTCACAATGATATTTCTCTCTGTCTTTTCCACTCTCTCTAAAAATCAATGGAAAAATACCCTCAGGTGAGAATTAAAAAAAAAAAAGAAGAAGGTAGTAGTATCTGACCTTACATTTCTGTAGGTAACTAAACAGTGGCAGGAATTTTCATTTTTTATCATTTGTTTGTTTGAAGCATATAGAATTTTATAGAATGACATGACAGAGTGAAAAGTACTGAGTTTGAAGACTGTGAGCACTTTTCTTGACTTCAAACTCTGCTCCACAGTGTCTTTAGACAAGTGTCTAAATTTTCTGAACTTTAATATCCATATGTGTGAAATGGTGACTTCATGGTAGATTTATTGTAAGAATTAAGTAAGAATAATACAGTGAAAAGCTTCTTGATGCACTTTGCACACAAACAACAAATACCTACAATTATTTGCAGTTTAGTGGCCATTGAACAAATAATTCAAGAATATCTTCCAAATATTGGATATTGAAGAATAAATCCAAGATATTAAAGAATAAGTGATGTAGCATTATATCAAAATAGTACCTCAATTAGCCTATTTCTCTGGTGAATAAATCAAGGAATTAGTAAATCATATGACCAATATTGATAGCATAGAATCTATTTATTTCTTTGCATATCAGTGTTTTAAAATAAATTGTTAAATATGAGAAGCTATCTTATATTGGTGACAATAGTAAGCAACTGATATTTTGTCCATTTTTACCATTTTTTCTCTAAAGTTTTATTGAATCTTTGGAAGATAGTAATGTTTTTTTTACATAGAAATTGTCTTCCCTGTCCTGTCCTATTTACATTAATTATGGATTTGATCTAGCTAGAGATTTTATGAGTTTAAAAATGTCTGCAGTGATCCACTTCTAGGAATATATCCTAAGAAATCTCAAGCACCAATTAAAAATAATGGATTCACCCCTATGTACATAGCAGCACTATTTACAATAGCTAAGATCTGGAAACAACTCAAGTGCCCATCAGTAGATGAGTGGATAAAAAAGCTGTGGTACATCTACATCATGCAGCAATAACAGATGAGGATCTCTTACCCTGGTGAGACCTGAAGAGTATTAGGCTAAGCGAAATAAGCCAGTGAGAGAAAGACAAATATCACATGATCTCACACATGTGGAATTAAATGAACAAAATAAAGTGATGAACAGAATAGATCCAGAAACATACAAGAATGGAACAGACTGTGGAACCTTAGAGGGAAGACTGAGGAGGATGAGTGGGTGGGAAGAGATCAATCAAAAAACTTATATGCATATATGCATAACCCATGGATACATCAATGAAAACATTAATGTATTTTTCATTTGCTTATTTATTTATTTACTACTAGAGGCCCGGTGCACAAAATTCATGCATGGGGGGAGGGTCTCTTCAGCCCAGCCTGCACCCTCTCCAATTCTGGACCCCTTGGGGGATGTCCGGGATCGGGCCTAAACCGGCAGTTGGACATCCCTCTCACAATCCTGGACCGCTGGCTCCTAATCACTCACCTGCCTGCCTGCCTGGTTGCCCCCAACTGCACCCCCCCCACCGGCCTGGTCACCCCTAACTGCCCCCCCCTGGACTGGTCACCTCTTACTGCCCCCTGCTTGCCTGGTCAACCCCACTGCCCCCCTGCTGGCTGGTCACCCCCAACTGCCCCCCCTGCCAGCCTGGTTGCCCCTCACAGCCCCTCCGCTGGCCTTGTCATCCCATGCAGCCTGCTGTTCAGTTGTTTGGTCGTCCCTCACATAGCCTGCTGTTCAGTCGTTTGGGCATCCCTCACTAACCCCCCTGCCGGCCTGGTCATAGGCAGTCATCTTGTGAGGGTGTGAGGGTTAATTTGCATATTACCTCTTTATTATATAGGATTTGTACTAAGTGACAAATGTGTGCCATTTGTCTGGGCTTTGAGGAAACAATAGTGAAGACATGATCCCAACCATCGAAACCAGTGCATTTCATTGATTTAGTCTAGAAACATTGCTGAACACTACATTCTCAGCACAGTTTAAGATTATTAAAGTTTGCTGCAAGTGTAATCTAGGACCTAGATGAGAACCAACCCATATACCTAAGAATTAGATAGATTGGAATTATCTTGGCTCTGCCACTGAAATGTGTGTGCTCTTGGGTGAGTTATAAACCCTCCTCATACCTTGAGCTCATTATTTTGGGAAAAAGTTGTTTTATATTAATATATGTAACATAATCACATATAAAACACACATATATAAAATCTACATACACATAAATCTTGATACCTACTTCATGAAGTGATAGATGTATTAATCTGCTATGATTTCTGAAGACTTTTCATCACTTTGCACATATTTTTCTCCCTCTGAGCATACTAGTGGCCAACAACCTGCTGACCAGCACTCGGACTCAGGTCATGGTCACATTTCTCTCAAATTGTTTTTGAGGCTTTGTGTATTATTGATATCAGTTCCACAATGTGGTCACCCAATTCCATACACTTAACTAGGATATAGAAAATATTTATTTTTCTATTAGAATGTTAATTTATGAGGTTCATTTAACCAAGCATTATAGCGAAGACAAGTATGAAAAGGTAAAGGCAAAAGTAATGATGCATTTTAATATCTGTGTGTTCACGTCTATGTTCTAAGATTTTATTTGCAACTCAAAAAGGAAGCTGACCTCAAACATTTTACATAAAGAGAAGTCTATAAATGCAATTTGCTATGTCTATTCTTTCTGCAAACTTTAGTAATAACTACTGATGAGCCACACATTTAAGATATACAGCCTAGAAGGCATATGAATATCCAATTAGTCCTCTTTCTTCTTGGACATAACAATACTCTCTTTTTTTTGTAACTTTAATAGCTTAATTTTGCTGATGCTAGCACTTGAAATGAGCTTAGTCAAAGTAGCCTCTGACATCCAAAAATATCATGTTTTGCTTCCACAGAATTTATTTTTAAGTCCCTTATTATCTCAAGTTACAGTGTGGCAACTAGATGACTTTATTTGCATTTAGTAAACTTTCAGGATGTATACAGTTTTGATAGCATAATATACTAAAATGAGGGCATAAGGAGTTTGATGGTTGCTGAGGTGTTTGTTATTTCCTTAAAGGAGACTGGTTTTACAGTCTTGTTTCATCTATTTTTAACTCATCAGTGAGCATGTTTGTTTCAGAAAAAGATCCCTGGGAGGACTCAAAAGTCATACTCAATGGCATTTAATGTTTTTCGACTTGCCCGTTACAAACATATCTGGAGTCCATTTCGATGGCGAAGGTCTATTTCCTAAGTTGATTCCTGTTAGCATTAGCTCCAATATCCTATTAAAAATACATTGTAACCCTGGCTGGTGTGGCTCAGTTGGTTGAGGGTCATCCTATGCCTTATGAGGTGGCTGGTTCTATTTCCATTCAGGGCACATGCCCAGGTTTTGGGCTTGATCCCCAGTAGGGGGAGGCAGCCTATCGATATTTCTCTCTCTCATTGATGTTTCTCTCTCTCTCTCTCTGTCCCTTCCTCTCTCTCTAAAGTCAATAAAATAATATATTTAAACAAATTCATTGTAGAGAAGGTTGGAAAATTTAGAGTATAGATTCTAAGTTTCTAGGTGTAATTATATAAGGGACTTGTTGTGTGTCCCCGGGGCCATTCAGTCTCTCTGGATCTCAATTTCATCTCTGGAACTGGCCAGACATGGAATTGTCATCTGCAATGGAAAAATCCCCTAATGGAGTTGAAATTTTTTACTAGACATTACTTTTTGGATGCTATTAAGTCTTTGTGTTTGGAAAAACAGAGATAACAACCAATGTTATAAATCGGGGGTAGGGAACCTTTTGTCTGCCAAGGGCCATTTGGATATTTATAACATCATTCACTGGCCATACAAACCATCAATTTAAAAATTAGCTTGCTATATTTTGTCAAACATTTAATTAACACACCCCAAAGGCCTTAGCAGGGCCAGACCAAATGATTCCGAGGGTCTTATATGGCCCTGCGGGTCCGACATTCCCCACACCTGTTTTAAGTGAAGAAAGCCGTTCATACAAGGGGAGTTGTGTTTCTTGAGCATGTGGTGACACATAATAGGTGGCAATTATGCAAGCAGTTAGTGTCAACCAAGACCCACAAGTATATTATGGGTAAGTAATAGGTATGCATCATCATTGGCATTATTGGTACATGTAATATTAACTATAAAGTCAAATGGATAATCAACATGAGGGATGTCTGCAAGGCTTTGGCCATTTCGCTATATTTCAAGGGTGAGATTCTAGGAATTACAACAAGACAGATTCAGCAAAGGACCAATGTAATGAACAAGAGATCCACCATAGAACTCTGACAATGAAGAATCTAAGTAATTGAAATGAAGTATAAAGTGATGCATTAATCTCACAGGTAAACCGGAAGTCCAGTTATCAGAATTAACTTAAAACCAGAGCTGGACTAGTTATAAGATTAAATAGATTGTGACTCTTCCAAGCACTGCTATTTTTAATTCCCTTTTCACTAGAGAAAAAGATAAGAGTTGGGATGTTAGATTGCACTCACCTAGCAGGAAGTTGCCTATGGTATTATCTGTGAGATAAAGGGAATTCTGGCATTAAGAAACCAAGCAAGACAAGATAATCTATCTTGGCTGAGTTTAGTTATCTTTCCTTTACTGTCTTCATCTATGTTTTCATTTTAGCTTATCTTTATTTCTGTTTTCCAATTTTTATTTTTATCTTGTCAAAGGAGAAAATCAAAATTGGTAAACCCAAGATCCCTGCTGACTTGATAAAAGATTTCTTAGATATAACGATCAGTTTTATGTTTGTAATATAGAAATTAGTTTGATTTAAATATTGATTATATCAGTACCATTTTTTATCACTAGCTTTGAAATTAATGTAATTTTTAAAATATTATTTTCTTAATAGTTTCTGTTTTACTTCTTATTTCTTATTGAGTTTCCTATGAGTCAATTGCTCTCAATTAATAACTGTTTAAGAATGCATGTGTTTTGTTTTGTTGTTGTTGTTTTTTTTTGCCTGGCCAGTGGTGCTCAGTGGTTGAGCATTGACCTATGAACCAGAAGTCACAATTTGATTCCCAGTCAGGGCATAAGCCCAGGCTGTGGGCTTGATCCCCAGTAGGGGGTGTGCAGGAAGCACCCTATCAATGATTCTCATTATTGATGTTTCTATCTCTCTCTCCCTTTCCCTTCCTCTCTGAAACCAATATATATATGTTAAAAAAGAATGCATGTGTTTCACCCCATCATCCCATGAGCCCAGAGGTCACCGGTTCTCTCTCATCTATATTTTTCTCTCCCTTTCCCTCCCTCTCTCTCTAAAATCAATACAAACATATTTTTTTTTAAAAAAAGAATGATATGTTTCATGTGATAGCTTCACTTATTTATGTCAAACAAGATGGATTTGAGAATTAGGTCTCCCATCTTCTCAGCTGGTGCCATCTAGATCAATAAACTTTTCTTACTCCAAACTCTGATGATTTGAGTTTTGGCCTTTTGAAGCATTGGGCAGGTGGTCTTAGGTTTGGTGACAGCTTTACTACTTACTAGCTTTATAACTTGGGAAAATGACCTAAGTCTTGGCTTGTCATTTATACAATGGGAATAAAGATGCTTACCTCACAACTTTATTATAAAGAGTAAATAGAATATGCCTGAAAGCACTCAGTATACTGTCTGACTCCTGGTAGGCTCACAAAGAAACTATTACTATCATTATCAATCTTCAGCCCTCAGATGCACATCTGCTGGGAGAGATCACACTTGCAATTTCATTGACGTGTGCAATGCCAATATTGGGTGAATGGCTGGCTGAGAACGTGGTCTTAAACTCCTACTATTGACATGCTCTTATTGGAACTATCTCCTTTTCCATATTTTCAAATCTTCTTTCCTGATCTGGTAACTATGGGATCTCTTTCATCAACTGATTGATAATAACCAAACAGGAATAACAGATCAAAATTATGAAACATTGTTGTGATCAGAAGTGCTTTTGGATGGAAAATCTTATATTGCAAGGTAACTGTGATATTGTGACTTAGAAAAAATATGCATTTGGTTATTCCAATGACCAAATTATATTTCTCATATATATTTGGTCTCCACCCATGATTCCTGGCTCACAGCTCCCAAAACACTTTGAGTTTCCTGTGGTAAGAGCCATAAAGATGTCTTTTGTTATGTTCATGGGGTCGGGGGGGGGGGGGGGGGGGCTTTTGGAAAGTCCCTAAGTAACCTATGGATGAGGAGTTTGCCAGGAGAACCAAAGTGTGATTAGACTTGGAATTTTCAGTTTCCTTCACCCCCAACCTCCAGGGAAGGGAGAGAGACTGAAGATTGAGTTCATTTGCCAAAGGCCAAGGATTTAATCAATCCTGCCTACATAATGAAGCCTCCAAAAACCCCAAAGGACTGGGCTTGGGGAGCTTTCAGGTTGGTTAGCACATGGAGCTGTGGAGAAAGTGGTGTGCCTGGAGAGGTTATGCAAGCTCCGCACCCTGACCCCATACCTTGCCCTAAGCATCTTCCATCAGGTTCTTCCTGAGTTATAAAAATTAAATCTAGTAAGTAAAATGTTCCTCTGAGTTCTGTGAACTGTTGTAGCAAATTAATTAAACCCGAGGTGGAGTTGTGGGAACCTCTGTGTTATAGCCAGTTGGTCTGGAGCACAGGTGACAACTTGGACTTGTGTTTGGATTCTGAAGTGGGGGCAGTCTTGTGGGACCGAGCCCTTCACCTAGGACACCCGATGTTATCTCCAGGTGGATCGTGCTCAAATTGAATTGAATTTCCGGCATCCAGCTCTGTCCAAGAATGACTTGGTGGTGGTGTGGGGAAAGTCCCAGTCTTCCCAGCACTGGATTTGGTGATCAGAACCACCAAGAGAAACAATAAAATGAAAGAAAATCATAGCACCTATAAATGGATGCTTAAAATGTAAAATGTAGCAAATTCTTCTTGATAAAGTTTTTAGCTAATTTAGATTTAAAAGTTAAACACAATTCTCTTCACCTTTTTTAAAAACATCAATATGCACAAAGAAAATGTTTTTAAAATTTCAATATAGGGCCCTAAGTGTTGTACTTGAGGACTTTCAAAGGGTTGAATAAGATTAGAGAAAATATTTTCAAAGGGAAATTGATAAGATAATTGACTCTAGAATGCAAAGTTTGAACCAGAATTATTAAGAATATGCCACACGTGTAGAGAAATTTCAGGTTTCTTTCTTGCCTTTGAAGAACCTTCTTGAATTCTTTAGGTTTGCAACATTTTAATATGTCTATTTTAGCATGGGTATTAGATAAACCGTTGTGATTTCAGGGTCACATTTTAAATGTGCCAAGCATTGTTGTTATTTTTTTTTAACAAAGAATGAGAATAGAAAGTAAGTTTTCTCATCAAGCTTAGGGCTTGCAGTGAGTGCTTTCCTACTGGGAAGAACATCAATTCCTTATGTAATGCCATTATTCACTGTGTACATAGAGAATTGATGGCAGGAGCCTTCCTATTTGTCACATTTACAATGGCTAGCATTTAAACTTTTAATTTCTTACCATTACTTTGCAATCACATTCAGTTTTGTGGCTTTGAAATCAGTGCTGGTTGGTTGGATTTTGACATTGTTTTCTGAGAGTGAAGAGGTGGCTGAAGTGCCTGAGGGCCTAAAAATAGTTCTGAAACAGGAGTGTACACCCTACGGGCATGATGATCTTTGTGAGCGTGCAATTGTATTTTCAACACAATTAGCTGCCTAACTGTGTAACTAAACTTTTCTATGTATTTGCACATTTAAGTAATTATGACAGAATTAAAATCTAAAGAACTCTCTGCTCACATATTTTTTCTCTATGAATCAAAATACACATGTTGAAAATAATTCTATTTTGTAAACTTATTCATTGAATGAACCAAAGAGTAAAATAATATTTTTCTATTTATTTTTAGCCAAAAGGGAGATAATAGAGACTAAGAATATACACATACATAAAATAACTTTAACAGTCCCCTACATCTAAATTTAAAGTAGATATATAAATATATCTTTATTAATTCAAGATACATATCAACTAATGACTATACAGGTAGTTTTATTCATAT